>NC_041386.1:331567203-331568013 GCF_002162155.2 Triticum dicoccoides
GACGCGGAGGCGGCGGCGGCGGGGCTAGGGTTAGGGTTTGGGGGTGGGGGCGCGGCTTGGGCTGTCGGGCCTCGGGCGACGGCTATTTGAAGGCCCGGCCAGGTGGAGTCCTGGCCGGTTACGGCCCAGAGTTGGTTCGGACCTTTTTTTAATAATTACACTCAGAAAAAAACAAAAGGAAAACTAAACGGACTCCAAAAATCCCGAAATAAATTTTCCCCTGCTTCTAAAATCAAGCCACACAGGAAGAACATTTATTTGGAGCCTAAATGGAATTTTGAAAAAATGCGCATTTTTCCTAAATTCAAATAAAATAGCAAATAAAACCAAAATAAAATCTTATTTGATTTTTTTATTAAATCCTCAATATTTCTTTATTTTGGGAAAGTCATTTTATTCCCTCTCTCATATTTTGATGATAGAAATAACTGGAGATAAAATAAATAAAATCAAATGATCCTATTTTCAAAATTTGAGAAAACTCAAATATGAAAATAATTGAATCCCCAACTCTCTCCGAGGGTCCTTGAGTTGCGTAGAATTTTCTAGGATCAGCCAAAATGCAATAAAATATGATATGCATTGAGGATCTAGTGTATAACATTCCAAATTGAAAATTTGGGATGTTACATCCAAAGCTATGAATGCATGCCCCCCCAACCGAGGTTCACCCTAGCAAAGTGCGAAGTAGCTAGCAACCACCCCTCCCTCGTGTCGGCACGAAGGGAATCCTAAGCTATGAATGCATGCCCCCCCCAACCGAGGTTCACCTAGCAAAGTGCGAAGTAGTTAGCAGCCCCCTCTCATGTC
>NC_041386.1:331568024-331578165 GCF_002162155.2 Triticum dicoccoides
GGGAATCCTATGTTGTGAATGCATGCCCCCCCCCAACAGACGTTCACCTAGCAAAGTGCGAAATAGCACCCCCCCACACACATTTTCAGTCGGCAGGCCAAAGAGGCATATATCTCACCAACATGGATCTTAAAATGGACCAAGAATAATTCACCTTGGTCGTACAACCTCTCTCTTGTTGTTGGTCAAAGTGATTGTCATCCATGCTACCCTGGAGATGGGCTAGCTCGCCAATAATCACGCAAGTAGCTAGTCCCCAAAGACAACCACTACATGCGTGTGGCCCAAACATATGTATGGAGAGGTGTGTTTTTGAGTAACAATGGACCAACTTTGATGTGGCACCATGATTTCAAACAACAAATCCCCAGACTGAGTGAGGGTTAGGTTGACGATACATATGTATGTTACACCACACTTCAAGCCAACGACAGGGATTCATGCATGCATGCGTGCATAGTATATGCAATCAAAGTAAATTAGGTCTGAATCTCACCATAACCTGTACTACGATAACACGAACCAAATGAAGAATCTGCCATGGTAACCTATCTTGTTGTTGGTCAGGTGATCACGGATGCCCACGCGGGCTCACGAATATACAGGCTTGTCGCCGATAACCACGCGAGGGAGTGTACCATTCGAAGGCAACCACTACATGCATATGTATGGAGGTGATGTGTGCATGCATGTTTGAATACACAACATTGATGTGGCACGTGTGTCAAAAATCATACACTATCTTCCCACACAGAGCAAGATCGGTTCATGATGTGTCGTTGTACTAGCTTCTTCGACTCGATGGGAGGGATTCATGCGTACACATGCATGCGTGTGTACTCAAGATGTATCATGCATGTCATCCCAGAGTAAAAATAATACCCCCCCTCCTAAGTCAAATTAACCTATCTTGTTATCAGACAAAAAGTAGTGATGGACCAAGCGGGCCCAAAAATGGAAAGCATCGATATCGCTAATAACCGCTTAAGTGGGTGCGAGAGGACAACCACCACCAGTTTGCATGTGGGATAAACATATATATGGTGAATACCCAAATGCACAACTTTGATGTGTCGCATGCCTCAAAAACCATAAACCATGCACCCACACAAAGTGAGGTTCATATCAAGCATACTACATATGATGGTCCCCTTCCCCCCACGTCACCGCATACTATATGCTCCTGCCATAATATATGTAACCCAAAAGGATCCTCATCGATGGTGAAATTAATTAACCTCTCCTGATGTAGGTCAAAGTGATGCATGCATGCATCGACGATGGCCTCGATCATGGGCCCATAGATGGAAGCATCAGATGTGAGTGTCCTAGCTAGGATATGCATGTGGCCCAAAAAGGTGTTGTGTGATGTTTGAATAACCAATTTCACAATTTTGATGTGGCACGTGCCTCGGAAAACAAAAATTCCCGACGCCGAGTGAGGTGTACTTGTTCACGGATGCGTACGTATAGTATATCTGCTAGTCCACTCCCACCTCTTGGACGCGTACTATATACCACCATAACACAAACAAAAAAGATTCCACCTTGCTGGTCAAATTAACCTCACTGCCGGCTATCCGTCAAACTGATGGACGACGACCTCGCGGGCTCACAGAAAGCGTCACATGCAAGTATCAAGTGCCGTGTAGGACAACCATCGACTGCATGTGGCCAAAACATTTATGTATGACAGGGTTGTGTAATGTTTTAAATAACATGTTCACGACTCTGATGTGGCACCGACCTGCCTAACAAAATGACCAACCCACAAGGTGGCTCACAACTCGTAGTGTACCGCGAGCCACCCGCCACCCCCAGACGCACACATCCACACACACACTGCGAATCTACCACAACTATGATGCCTGTTAAATTAATTATCCTGCGGTGAACATACATGTTACCAAATGAGGGACGCTTTAATTCTAAAAAAATCACTGAGATCATTAAGACGTTTTAGTACATTGATTAATTGATTTTCTATGGGTATAATGTGCAAAAATCAAATTTGAGCTACATGCACACGTGACAGTGCACCTAAATGGACTGCAAAAACACAAGTGTCTCACTAGGTGCATGTTTACTCCCCGTGCAACAAATTCCAAACATTGAGAATCTTGAATTTTAAATTGTAGTACATCCAAAAATTATTTGAAGTTCATGAAACTTATCCTGTTGTCATATGGACACCAGTACAAAGTAGCATTGTACTTTTTTGGTCAAATTTGAGACCAGTTTTGATGTAATCTTTATCTAATTACAAATGGGAGATTATTAATAATTGGGAACCAATTTCCAAACGGATTATTTATTTGAACCGTGGGCGTTAGACCAACAATGGATACGTGCCATGCTTCGGTTAAGAAATAAAGCGGCAACATTAATCATCCAAATAGAAAAATATATACATGCCGCCGCGCGACCCATGTGACGTGCGAGCAGGCGTGAGTTGACAGGACGCGTCCGTCGCGTAGGCCGACGAGGACGCGTGC
This sequence comes from Triticum dicoccoides, assembly GCF_002162155.2. Lineage (NCBI taxonomy): Eukaryota > Viridiplantae > Streptophyta > Magnoliopsida > Poales > Poaceae > Triticum > Triticum dicoccoides. The sequence continues at coordinate 331,570,520 of NC_041386.1, forward strand.
GTCCTGGTGTGTGAATTGACGGAGGCGTGCTCGCTACGTAGTGTCCTCGGGAGTCATGCGAGTAGCTGTGTGAAACTTTGGTAGGCATGCCAGTAGTCTGGTGCATCCCGGTGAGCCATCGATTTGACCGCCGCCCGCCCCTCTCCCACAACTCCAACTACTCCATATTAATGGTGCGCCTGAGTGGCCGTACCCCCCATCCTCGCTATGCACACACAATCCTCTCTCTCCGCTTGCACCCTCGACGCCGCTCTCAGTCCTCAAAGCCGTCAGTGTATGAGGATGCCGCCGAAGCACCCCATCGGAGGGAGTGGCGACGCCGGGGTTGCTAAAGCACCGGAGCACAGCGTGCACATGGAGACAGAGGTTGCCATCACCGCCAGCGAGTTATCACTGCAACCTGGCGTCGTCGATGGCGTCGAGCTTCCACAGACGGAGGCGGAGTTCCACACCAAATCCAACAACCACTCCGGCGATGACTCCTACGACAACTCTGGCGACGACTCCGACGATGACGGAAAGCTGGTTAGTCATCTGTACCAATTTATGTGTCAAATAGATCATAGGATTTCTCTGGTTACTCATGCCTCCCCCCTTTTTGGAATAGAAATCCTATGGTTATGTTCTCCCAATCCATGAAATCTGAGTAAGTTTCGTTAGATCCATGTAGTCTATTGATTGTTTGAATGGTACAGGTGATAAGTGATTAGTTGTTCCATCTTGCAAATGATTGCTACTAGTAATCCGACTAGGATTAGTGTTTGTGCTAATAATTCCTAGCCAAGGCTTGACAATAGATTTTCAATGACCTACATATGTTTGTGCCATTATTTTCTTCAAGATTGGTCTGTACATAGACGACTGTGCTTAAAAATCGAACCATAATATCTGGATATGTATAAATAAATAGCCATAAATTCCCAATGCTACATCACGGTATGTAATCATTGATTTGATGCCAAATTTGTTTTACAATTTATGTAGGTGCTATCTGACGATGTGGACAGCGAGGATGAAGATGTCCAGAGGAGGTACAACAGTGAAATCCTGAGGGAGCTTTATGCAGGAATGCATAATAGGCGTATTAGGACCTGGAACGGTGGCTATGGATGCCCATTTTGCAACCAGAAGTTTCATGATGTGTATCTAAGTGTTCTGGCGCATGCAAGAGGACGGGTCGTTGGCTCCTTCAAGCAGAAGTATTCTCGCAGGGTGGTGCACGGCACGTACGCCGAGTACCTGGAGAAGCTTCAGGATCGTGCCGGCCTGTGAGATGAGATGTGGGATGGATGGATGGAACTATATATGTACGCTTGAGTATTCTTAATACTGTTGAACTATGTACTACTCATGGTTAAACTATGCTTATCTACATGTATGCTTATTATCTATGTCTGAGTATGTTAAATCTTTCGCCAAATTTTGGTAAAAGTTACAACGGGGACCAATAAACCAGGACGGAGGTAGCACGTCACTCACACACGGTTCCCAAAATTGGAACCGTGTGGAATGACTTTCATTTTGCCTGCTGGGTCAATCACACACGGCTCGCTCTAGCAAAAGGTCACCCCCAAAATTCTTTGTGGGACAGAAAACCCTCACCACGCAATTCAAAAAAGAAAAAAGAAAACCCACACCATCCCCACGTCACAAAAACCCTCACCCCGCCCTTCACCCCCTCGGCCCCTCCGGTACGTTCCCCATTCACACCTGCACAAGCTCTTGCGCGTCTATGCCATGGGACCGCCTATCGCAGCGGTAAACACTTAGCTCGACGCCTGCCGCCGCTGCCACGCTACCGGCAAAGCCCACCGCATTTCGCCACTTCCGTTTGCAGCCGCCTATCACCATGGACTTACTCGACACTGCTTGCAGTTGAACTAGCTCCGCTCGGTTGGGGAATCTACCATACTGAGGGTTCTTTCCCATGGACGACAAGTTAACTAGTTTAACGAGATATTATCTCATATCCTATCACAGTTCATCTGCCTCCTTCAATCACCCGGCGGAAATCACCGTGAATTCATTTTTATTCGAGATGATTTGAGGGTTTTCTTTCATTCATAGAATGTACAGTGCACAGACACTTCAGGACTTTGCGACCGCTGCCAGAGATTCCATCTCTCCATACCAGATAACTTGAGCACGCGCGCGGTATGTTCAATCTCACCCTAAATTGGTTGGCATGGCCTACTTTCCTGAACATATTCTAAATATTTATCCATTTGGATAAAAGGTGCCACATGCACCATATACGTCAAAGGGGATTTTCCCCCTCTTCTTTCTATATTAGGCAAATTAATGATGTATTGTTCTTTCGATCACTATCATTTGCCTTGACATCATGTTTACCCTATCTGTTTAATTATAGATTTTTGTCCTTTGATTTCAACTGCTGTACAGTTCTTTCAATTTGGGCCCATATTTGCATGTTACCATATTTTGTTTAACAATCCTACCATTTTATATAGAACATCCCTTGCTATGCAATAGATTGTGTAGTGCACAATTTTCCCTTTACATATATCAAGGCTCCACGGATGTCATACTGCACAGAAACCATGGATTTACAATCGTTGCTACTGTAAGACTTGATGAACATGGTGACTCCCATTTTGGCACTAGCTTTTGGAATGAAATTGAAAAGTTTTATGTACTGAAAGCTGGCACTAAAATTGCACTGCACAAAAAAGGGCTTGGTCATAAGATATATGCTAACTTCCCCGACAAAATCATCCGTCCAAACACTGTTCAAAGTAAGTTTTCTTTTCAACTATCTTCATATGTTGACTTACCCTGCAATGTCAAATGAATTGTGTAGTATTTAAGCAACCAATTGTTAGTCCCTCTTCTCACTATATGCCTACCGAATAACTTCTAGTTATTAATACACTTTTCTATTGCCCCGTTTTAACTAAATATTCCCTGTACTCCCATTTCTATGAGAAGCATCGCTGACGAGGAGACTCCGGAGGTGGAGAACGGGGCTGCCAACAAGCGAAGGCGGGGCGAGCTAGAACCGCAAGCGACTCCAGCGGGCCTAGACTTAATCAGCAGCCTCCCCGATGATATGTTGAGAGTCATCATCTCCCTCCTCCCAATCAAATATGGGGCGCATACAACCCTCCTTTCCTGGCTGTGACGCCTCCTATGGAACTCCAGCCCTCTCGACCTCATCGACACCCATGAGCTCTGCCATGGCTATCGCAAAAGCTTGGATGTGTTCTCCAAGATCCTCGGTAGTGACCTTGGCCCAACCAAAGGCCTTAGAATGGGCAAGTTCCGTTCCAATGGAAAGTACCGAGCCAAGCTTGACGACTGGTTCCGGTCGCCCGCCCTAGATTAGCTCGAGGAGCTCACTTTTGATGATGGGCATATGCGGTCGCTCCCAATGGCTGCACTCCGCCTCACGCCCACGCTGCACGTCACCAAGTTCAGGAACTGCCATTTCCATCCTCTTAATGACACACCCGCTCTTATTCTACCACGACTGAAGCACCGCGAGCTCGTTGTCGTCTGCCTCCCAAAGGGTGACATGGAGCGCCTGCTCCGTGGCTGTACTACACTCGAGTACCTTCGTCTTCAGGCAATCAATGGGTTGAGTACCTTCCACGTCACCTCCATGACTCTCCTGACTATTTATGTGTGTTGCTGGGGAGACAAGAAGACATCACAAGATGTGTACCACGGTATGGTCATCCAGGACACACCTGCACTTGAGAGATTACTTGTAGTTGATCAAGAATGTCCAACAAGAATCAATGTCATATCTGCGCCGAAATTGAAAATGGTGGGCTACTCGTCTGACAAATACTCCAAGCTTTTTATTGGATCCACAACCGTTCAGGTACAACAGCCACCTTCTAACTCCCCTTCCACAAATTAACATTATTTCTAGTTTTGAAGATGTTTGTTCGTCTGTCATTCAGAAAATGATTCCGACAAGCTTGACCCTTAAACTGCGCACAGTGAAGCACTTGGCACTAGAATCTATTGTGCCCGACCTGGAGCAAGTTGTCAGTTTCCTGAGATGCTTTCTGTGCCTGGAGAAGCTATATATCGAGGTGATGTTCCTTTCCTATTAAATGTTAAGCATAAGGTAGTTTAATTTGTGACACCTTTTTCCAAGTTTACAATGACAATGTACTACGATTTCTGAAGGTTCTTTTGTATGATTTAAGTACATACATCCGCCCCATATTCGTTGCTTGATCCATATGGTTACAATCAATAAGAATTTCCCCTTTGGATTCATTTGTACTAGTTCTCTTAGGGAACTTTTCATCCACTCCAACCTCTTATGAAGAAGGCACCAAATTAACATTAGAAGCTAAATAGCAATTGCACAATGATGTAGCACAACACTCTGTTATAATATGTCTATATATATATATCTGTATGTGGTAGTCCATTTGAAATCTCTAAAAAGACAAATATTTACAAACGGAGGGAGTATCTTATAACATCCAATATACTCACATATTAAATGAATTAACATCTTATGTTATGGGCCAGAAGGAGTTTAGCACATTCTTACAAATTATCGGTTGATTAACTGTTGTTGTATCCAGGGGTTATAGTCAGTTTGAGCTAGTTTGGGCTCAAATAGCCCTAAAGTATATCAAAACATGAGGGCTAGTTTGAGCTAGTTGCATTTATAACCCACCCAAAGAAACTATCCAACCCAAGCCATACTAATTGGAGCTAGTTCTCCTATTGCATTTATTGTCAATCTAACCCTACCATCCAACCAACTCTTTGGATGGAGTTAGTTCAGGGTTAGTAATGAGCTAGAAACTAACTCTAACCTCTAGCTAAGTTGAGTATCCAAACAGGGTTGTGTTGTTGTTGCTGCTACTCTTCTACGTATATCTAGATATCATTAGAACATTAATGTAACACTCTTCCTTGTTGCTATGTAGCCTAGGATTGCATATTTAGACATTAAGTATTGTGCATGTTGCTATGTAGCCTCAGATATATTACATATGGCCCTAGTTAACATAACGATAAATGGGTTGCAGATATTTTCAGTTAAAAGTCCGAATCACCGATTAGTCCCTTATCAGCCGGTGCCTATATAAGCCATGGGATTAAACTAACGTCGATGGAAAACAGTAGTCGTTCCCAAAATTGCCTCGTTTAGGTACATCGAAAAGCATGTTAAGCACAATAGTTCATACTTGCACATATAGAACATCACGTTGTGAATAACTGGAATAAATAAGGCATACTATGAACAACCAAAGATAGCATTTGAAACTGGACATATGCTAACTACAAACAACCGAACAATCAAAAAACTTTGAAAGAGGCATATGCTATCTATAACAGGCTTAACAGTAAGCAAATATATGCATTCCTATTGGTATGTTTAAAACTGGATTAATGAAATGTACTGCACAGTAAATAACTGAAATAAACAAGGCATACTGCAAACAAGCAGATATAGCATTTAAAACTAGACACATTCTCACTACACTACAAAAGAGACTCGACAAAAGAAATCATGGGTTTGTCACGGCAGATGTCCTTGTGAAAGGACTTAGTCGTGGAGCCATCGCTACTGGTTAGCTTCAAGGGGTTAAACCGGACAAGGGGACACGGGGAAATTTATACTAGTTCGGCCCCTTTGAGGAAGGTAAAAGCCTACGTCTAGTTGTGATTGGTATTGCTAGGGTTTCGAAGGCCAGGGAGCGAATCCGCTTTGTCTGGCTCTCGAGTTGTTGTCTATCTCTAAATCGCTGCCGGGTCGTCCCTTTATATACATAGGTTGACGCCCGCCGGTTTACAGAGTCCCGAAGCCGGATCATAAACGTATCCAGTTTGGTCTCTATCCTTCCTATCTTACAATACAAGTTACACGACTAAGCCGGTTTACATTACAGGCTTTAACCCGCCTTCGAGCCTTTGGCCTCCATGAAGCACCATCATCCTTGCATCTTTATGGGCTTCTACTCTTCAAGGAGTCAACCCGGCTACATAAGGCTAGTTTACCTCCAGTAGTTATATCCCCAACATTAGGCCCCAGATTGGTTTGAACTCGTTCATGTCAATCTTCTATAATTAGAAAAATTCTTCCCTCATATCTTCACCTCGATCTTGTAAACCGCCGTGACGTCATACTTCAAGATTATGATAAACCGTCCTGACGTCATCCACCCGTTGATGTCCAAGATTACCTTCATTTTATATGTCTTCAGCCATCGAGGAGACACCTTATTAACTTATCCATTTTTGGGCTCCTCGATTCCCGCACTTACCATTTCATCTCTTCGCCTTATAAATAGGGACAACGGACCCCTTTTCTTTTATTTCCGCTACCCATTCATCTCTTCTTCTTCCTCTCAACGACCTCGCACCCGAGCGCCGCCGTCATCTTCGAACTCCGCCTCTGCTCCGCCGTTGGCCGCTGCATCAACCTGTTTGCACCAGAGTTCCACAGCGCCCTTCCACTGCTTCTGCCGTCGCAGTAAGTCTTTTCCCCTTTCTTTTTTAGATCCATTAGGGTTTCCTTGTTCTTCGCTGTTCTTGAGGTTCATCAGATCTTTCATTGTTGCTCTTTCATGGCCTTTAGGTGAATACTTCATATCTGACGTACTCCTTGCCCTAGCTAACCTTCCATTGTCACCACAAACCCTTATGCGCAAAGAACTCATCTAGTCCTTCATAAGTTGCTTCGGTTCTGCACCCCTTCTAGATCCAATTATTTTTGCTTTTCTGTCTTATCTTAGATCCAAAATTTTATATGTCACTGTGAGATCTGTTTCTATGTCCCTGTGAGATCTGTTTCTCCTTGCACCAACATAGGCGGTTTAACCTTGTATAAGTAGTCTATGCCATTAGCCCTCTGATAAACCGGAGGAGCATTTTACCTTCATAATTATGCTCCGGTTTAACAGTGTCTGAGTAATCCTATGCTAGTATTACCTTTTTCCCTTATTGCATTAGTCTCTGGTTTACACCACTTCACATATCAGTATGTTTCTTACTCCCTTGTCTCTTGCATGTAATCATGCGTAATTTATAAACCGGCCTTTCATTTTCAGCTTGTTTTGTTTCGCAATGGCCAAACAATTCACTGCCTACAACTGGGCTTGTTCCTGGGTTACTGAGACTCAGTTGAATTAGATGGTTAGCATCTGCTCCCTGCCTAAGAAAACTGAAATCAAATGGAGAGTTCCAGGAACAGAAAATCCTCCAACCCCAAGGCAGGGTGAGGTGGTGGTCTTTGTTGGCCATATAGGTCGTGGCTTCAAACCGCCAGGGTAAAAGTTTTACCGAGATGTGCTTGCCAGCTTCCAACTTCATCCGCAAGATATTGGTCCCAACTCGGTTTCCAATTTATGCGGGAGAGGGTCAGAACATGAACACAATTGCATGTGGACCAAATTTATGTATTAAAAGGGTGGTTTGATTTTCAAATACCAAATGCAACTTCGATGTGGCACCTCTCTCGCAAAGCGCACTGTATTGCTTGCCCCCACCCCCCGCCTATTGGCACGAAGGGAATCCTAAGCTATGAATGCATGACCCTCCCCCCAACCGAGTGCAAAGTAGGTAGCAGCCCCCCTCCTCCCTCATGTCGGCACGAAGGGAATCCTAAGCTATGAATGCACCCCCCCCCAACCGAGGTTCATTCACCT
>NC_041386.1:331578695-331679363 GCF_002162155.2 Triticum dicoccoides
ACAAAGGGAATCCCAAGCTATGAATGCGTGCCCCCTCCCCCCAACCGAGGTTCACCTAGCAAAGTGCGAAGTAGCACCCCCCCACACACACATTTTTAGTCTGTGGGCCAGAGAGGCATATATTTTACCAACATGGATTGTAAAATGGACCAAGAATAATCCACCTTGGTCGTACAACCTCTCTCTTGTTGTTGGTCAAAGTGATGGTCGTCCATGCGACCCCGGAGATGGGATAGCTTGCCAATAATCACACATGTAGCTAGTCCCCGAAGACAACCACTGCATGCTTGTGGCCCAAACATATGTATGGAGAGGTGTGTTTTTGAGTAACAATGGAACAACTTTGATGTGGACCCATGATTTCAAACTACAAATCCCCAGACTGGGTGAGCGTTAGGTTGACGATGCATATGTATGTTACACCACACTTCAAGCCAACGACAGGGATTCATGCATGCTTACGTGCATAGTATATGCGCTCAAAGTTAATTAGGTCTAAGTCTCACCATGACCTGTACTACGATAACACGAACCAAATGAAGAATCCGCCGTGGTAACCTATCTTATTGTTGGTCAGGTGATCACGGATGCCCACACGGGCCCATGAAATATAGGCTTGTCGCCGAGAACCACGCGAGGGAGTGTACCATTCGAAGGAAACCACTACATGCATATGTATGGAGGTGATGCGTTCATGCATGTCTGAATACACAACATTGATGTGGCACGCGTGTCAAAAATCATACACTATCTCCCCACACAGAGCGAGATCGGTTCATGACGTGTCATTGTACTAGCCTCTTCGACTCGATAGGAGGGATTCATGCATACACATACATGCATGTGTGCTGAAGCTCTATCATGCATGTCATCCCAGAGTAAAAATAATAACCCCCTCCAAATTCAAATTAACCTATCTTGTTATCAGGCAAAAAGTAGTGATGGACCAAGCGGGCCCACAAATGGAAAGAATTGATATCGCTAATAACCGCTTAAGTGGGTGCGAGAGGACAACCACCACTGGTTTGCATGTGGGACAAACATATATATGTTGAATACCCAAATGCACAACTTTGATGTGCCGCATGCCTCAAAAACCATAAACCATGCACCAACACAGAGCGAGGTTCATATCAAGCATACTACATATGATGGTCCCCTTCCCCCCTCGTCACCACATACTATATGCTACTGCCGTAATATATGTAACCCAAAAGAATCCTCATTGACGGTGAAATTAATTAACCTCTCCCGATGTAGGTCAAAGTGATGCATGCATGCATCAATGATGGCCTCGATCATGGGCCCATAGATGAAAGCGTCAGATGTGAGTGTCCTAGCTAGGATATGCATGTGGCCCAAAAAGGTGTTTTTTGATGTTTGAATAACCAATTTCACAATTTTGATGTGGCACGTGCCTAGGAAACCAAAAAGTCCTGACGCTGAGTGAGGTGTACTTGTTCATGGATGCATACGTATAGTATATATGCTAGTCCCCTCCCACCTCTGCGACGCGTACCATATACCCCCATGACACAAACAAGAAAGATTCCACCTTGCTGGTCAAATTAACCTCACTGTCGGCTATCCATGAAAGTGATAGACGATGATCTCGCGGGCCCGCAGAAAGCATCACACGCGAGTATCGAGTGTCGTGTAGGACAACCATCGACTTCATGTGGCCAAAACATTTATGTATGACAGGGTTGTGTAATGTTTTAAATAATGAGTTCACGACTCTGATGTGGCACCGACCTGCCTAACAAAATGACCTACCCACACGGTGGCTCACAACTCGTAGTGTACTGTGAGCCACCCGCCACCCCCAAACGCACACACCCACACACACACCGCGAATCTACCACAACTATGATGCATGTTAAATTAATTATCCCGCAGTGAACATACATGTTACCAAATGAGGGACGCTTTAATTTTAAAAAATTCACAGAGGTAATTAAGATGTTTTAATACATTGATTAATTGATTTTCTACAGGTATAATGTGTAAAAATCAAGTTTGAGCTACATGCACACGTGACAGTGCACCTAAATGGACTACAAAAACACATGTTTCTCACTAGGTGCATGTTTACTCCCCGTGCAACAAATTTCAAACATTGAGAATCTTGACTTTTAAATTCTAGTACATCCAAAACTTATTTGAAGTTCATGAAACTTATCGTGTTGTCATATGGACACCAATACAAAGTGGCATTGTACTTTTTTGGTCAAATTTGAGACCAATTTTGAAGTAATCTTTATCTAATTATAGATGGGAGATTATTAATAACTGGGAACCAATATCCCAAACGGATTATTTATTTGAACCGTGAGCGTTAGACCAACAATGGATACATGCCATGCTTCGGTTAAGCAATAAAGAGGCAGTATTAATCATCCAAATAGAAAAAAAATATGTCCCGCTGCGCAACCCATGTGGTGTGCGAGCAGGCGTGAGTTGACAGGATGCGTCCGCCGCATAGGCAGACGAGGACGTGTGCGTCTAGGTGTGTGAATTGACGGAGGCGTGCTCCCTGCGCAGTGTCATCGGGAGGCGTGCGAGTAGCTGTGTGAAACTTTGGTAGGCACGCCAGTAGTCCGGTACATCCCGGTGAGCCATCGATTTGACTGCCGCCCGCCTCTCTTCCACAACTCCCACTACTCCATATTAATGGTGCGCCCGAGTGGCCGCACCGCCCATCCTCGCTACACACACACAATCCTCTCTCTCCGCTTGTATCCTCGACGCCGCTCTCAGTCCTCAAAGCCATCAGTATATGAGGATGCTGCCGAAGCGCCCCATCGAAGGGAGTGGCGACGCCGGGGCGTGCAGATGGAGACAAAGGTTGCCGTCACTGCCGGCGAGTTATCACTGCAACCTGACATCGCCGACGGCGTCGTGCTTCCACAGCCGGAGGCGGAGTTCCACACCGACTCCGGCGACCACTCCGGCGACGACTCTGACAATGACGGAAAGCTGGTTAGTCATCTGTACCCATTTATGTGTCAAATAGATCATAGGGTTTCTCTGGTTACTCCTGCCACCCCCTTTTTGGAATCGAAATCCTATGGTTATGTTCTCCTAATCCATGAAATCTGAGTAAGTTTCGTTAGATCCATGTAGTCTATTGATTGTTTGAATGGTACAGGTGATAAGTGATTAGTTGTTTCATCTGTGCAAATGATTTCTGCTAGTAATCCGACTAGGGTTAGTGTTCGCGATAATAATTCCTAGCCACGGCTTGACAATTGATTTTCAATGACCTACATATGTTTGTGCCATTATTTTCTTCATGATTAGTCTGTACATAGAGGACTGCGCTTAAAAATCGAACCATAATATCTGGATATGTATAAATAAATAGCCATAAATTCCCAATCCTACTTCACGGCATGTAATCATTGATTTGATGCCAAATTTGTTTTACTATTTGTGTAGGTGTTGTATGACGATTTGGACAGCGAGGATGAAGATATCCAGAGGAGGTACAACTGGCAAATCCTGAGGGAGCTTTATGCAGGAATGCATAACATGCGTATTAGGACCTGGAACGGCGGCTATGGATGCCCATTTTGCAACCCGAAGATTCATGACGTGTATCTAAGTGTTCTGGCGCATGCAAGAGAACGGGTCGTTGGCTCCTTCAAGAGAAGTATTCTCACAGGGTGGCGCATGACACGTACGTCGAGTACCTGGAGAAGCTTCAGGATCGTGTCGGCATGTGAGATGAGATGTGGGATGGATGGAACTATATATGTACCCTTGAGTATGCTTAATACTGTTGAACTATGTACTACTCATGGTTGAACTATGCTTATCTACATGTACGCTTATTATGTATGTCTGAGTATGTTAAATATTTCACCAAATTTTGGTAAAAGTTACAACGGGGGACCAATAAACCAGGACGGAGGTAGTACGTCAATCACACATGGTTCCCAAAATTGGAACCGTGTGCAATGACTTTCATTTTTCCTGCTGCGTCAATCACACATGGCTCGCTCTAGCAAACCGTGGACCCCAAAATTCTTTGTGGGATAGAAAACCCTCACCACCCAATTTAAAAAAGAAAAAAGAAAACCCACACCATCCCCACATCGCAAAAACCCTCACCCCGCCCGTGACCCCTCGGCCCCTCCGGTACATTCCCCATTCACACCTGCACAAGCTCCTCCGCATCTATGCCATGGCACCGCCTATCGCAGTGGTAAACACTTAGCTCGACGCCTCAGGCCGCCGCCAGGCTGTCGGCAAAGCCCACCGCATTTCACCACTTCCGCTTGCTGCCGCCTATCTCCATCGAATTTCTCGATGCTGCTCACGGTCGACCTAGCTCCGCTCGGTTGGGGAATCTACCATACTGAGGGTTCTTTCCCATGGACGACAAGGTAACTAGTTTAACGAGATATTATCTCATCTCTTATCCCAGTTCATCTGCCTCCTTCAATCACCCTGCGGAAATTGCCGTGAATTCATTTTTATTCGAGCTGATTTGAGGGTTTTCTTTCATTCATAGAATGTACAGTGCGTGGACACTTCAGGACTTTGCAACCCCTGCCAGATATTCCATCTCTCCATACCAGATAACTTGAGCACGCGCGTGGGATGTTCAATCTCACCCTAAATTGGTTGGAATGGCCTACTTTCCTGAACATATTCTAAATATTTCTCCATTTGGATAAAAGGTGCCACATGCACCATATATGTCAAAGGAGATTTTCCCCCTCTTCTTTCTATATTAGGAAAATTAATGATGTATTGTTCTTTCGAATACTCTCATTTTTCCATGACATCATGTTTACCCTATTTGTTTAATTATGGAATTTTGTCCTTTGATTTCAACTGTTGTATAGTTCTTTCAATTTGAGCCCATATTTGCATGTTACCATATTTTGTTTAACAATCCTATCATTTTCTGCAGAACATCCCTCGCTATGCAACAGATTATGTAGTGCACAATTTTTCCCTTTACATACATCAAGGCTCCGCGGATGTCATACTACACACAAACCATGGATTTACAATCATTGCTACTGTAATACTTGATGAACGTGGTGACTCCTATTTTGGCACTAGCTTTTGGAATGAAATTGAAAAGTTTTATGTACTGAAAGCTGGCACTAAAATTGCACTGCACAAAAAAGGGCTTGGTCATAAGATATATGCTAACTTCCCAGACAAAATCATCCGTCCAAACACTGTTCAAAGTAAGTTTTCTTTTCAACTATCTTCATATGTTGACCTACCCCGCAATGTCAAATGAATTGTGTAGTATTTAAGCAACCAATTATTAGTCCCTTTTCTCACTATATGCCTACCTAATAACTTCTAGTTACTAATACACTTTTCTATTGCCCCGTTTTAACTAAATATTCCATGCACTCCCATTTCTATTAGAAGCACCGCTGAGAAGGAGACTCCGGAGGTGGAGAACGGGGCTGACATCAAGCGAAGGCAGGGCGAGCTAGAACCGCAAGTGACTCCAGCGGGCCTAGACTTAATCAGCAGCCTCCCCGATGATATGTTGAGAGTCATCATCTCCCTCCCCCCAATCAAATATGGGGTGCGTACTACCCTCCTTTCCCGGCGGTGGCGCCCCCTATGGAACTCCAGCCCTCTCGACCTCATCGACACCCACGAGCTCTGCCATGGCTATCGCAAAATTTGGATGTGTTCTCTAAGATCCTCGGCAGTCACATTGGCCCAATCAAAGGCCTTAGAATGGGCAAGTTCCGTTCCAACGGAAAGTACCGAGCCAAGCTTGACGACTGGTTCCGATCCCCCGCCCTAGATCATCTCGAGGAGCTCACTTTTGATGATGGACATATACCGTCGCTGCCTACGTCTGCACTCCGCCTCGCGCCCATGTTGCGTGTCGCCAAGTTTAGAATGACAATGTACTATGATTTCTGAAGGTTCTTTTGGATGATTTGAGTACTTACATCCCCCCATTTTCGTTGCTTGAGCCATATGGTTACAATCAATAAGAATTTCTCCTTTGGATTCATCTGTACTAGTTTCTTAGGGAAGTTTTCATCCACTCCAACCTCTTTTGAAGAAGGCTACATTTTTCTAGAATGTAATCAAATGCCCATGTTAATCATGTCAGATCAAAGATGGCATGTTAGTGCATTTTGCAAATACTGCAAACCAAATAGCTAGGCTTGTAGTAATGTTCAAAACTGCATGTAGGCACTAACACGTTTTCTTCTTTTGTAGATAAGATTAGGCCCTGTGGTTGATAATGTGATACAATATAACAATCACATCGAATGCTTAGATCTGCGACTCTCAGAAATTACTTTGAACTCCTACCGAGGGACCTTGCCGGAGATTATATTCGCCGGGTTCTTTGTTCTCAGAACAAGGGTGCTGAAGGAAATGAGGTTTGCCCTACATTTATTTCACAAAAATGAATGGTTTGTTGATCAGCGCCTGCGGCAGGATGGAGTAGGGTCCAAAAATGCTGAATTTCATTTTGGAACTTTAGATGACAGAGTAATCGGAAGTCATCATGTCAACCCCATACATGACTTCTCAGTGGCTGACCCCTTTGCAAAAAATTGTGAGGTTTCGAAGCCAGACTTACAAGCGGTGATATTAGTTTGAACCTCTCTGATATCCATGTTCAGCAGATCAGCGCGAGCGTTTGCAGCTGATGGGCTGAATTTCATTTCTAATATCAGTTTGAACCTTGTAATATTCGAATTTGAGCCAGGTAACTCTGGAATTTGAACCTTGTAACATTTTGAGCTTTTGTGGTACAATCGATGAAATGGCATTATATGAGACTCGTATATTGCTAGCACTATTTTGACCTTAACATGCAATGGTCTTAGATTTTATTAACCATTCTCAAATTAGTTTACCTTGTCGATCTCACAGCACACGATCTGTATAGCTAACTCGACTGCGATCCTCGACATTATTGCACGCAGTTGGTTTCTTCCACCATGTGCACTTTAGAGCGCAGAATTAATTATCGCACTCGAGTGTCCATCATCCCCCTTCTGTGTTACTTTGACCTCATCCCCCAAGGGTAAACTTACGACCAAAGTCATTCTGCACACTTCGTTTTACAAAGCTTTTTGCCAATAAACACCCCCTATTTGTCCCTCTTCTAGCTGACGCGTGGCCAAACTAGCGGGCGGGACGCTTACGCGCTAAATAGCGTGGTAGCGCAGGAACAGGCTCACCGACGATACATTTGGCGCCTATTCGAGCCCACGCATGCGGTGCGGTGTTGTCAAGCATGCACTCGAATCCTCCACTATGAACGCCGTGACAAGACGTGATGATTACAGGCCGGCCAACCCCCTTTATTATAGAGGCCATTTAACCTACCCTTGTGTCTCTTCAACCTGTCAATCACGCCCCACCACTTCAAGAAGCACACCCACCACGAGAAATTCTTAGAGGGTATCCTGCGTGGCTCCAATGGCGCTCCGAGCGACTGCCGACGACGGGAAGTAGTTCACCATGCGTGCCGTGGTGGACACCCACAGAAGGTTCATGGACCTCTCGGTGGTGTACACCAACGGCCCGGTCTGGGTGGAGCACTCCATCCACATCATGGAGTTGTTGCTTGCTGCAGAGAAGTACAAGGTGGTCGGGTTCGACCTTGAGTACACCCGCGCTCGTGCCGGGTCTCGTCCCAAGGTCACTGTTGCCCAGATGTGCGTGCACCACCACGTCCTCGTCTACCACTACTTCCTGGCCACAAGGCCTTGCGAGCGTTTTGCCAGGTCGGTCAACAGCCCCCAATACATGTTCGCTACGATGGACATCACCAACGATGTAAAGGCGCTCAAGAATTCGGGCATCACCTACCAGAATCTTGTCGACATCTAGGGCCAATACAAGATCTGGGGCAGCAAGGAGCATGAGAAGGACTCACTGGTTGACATCGCCGAGGCCGTCATCGACCCCTACTAGAGAGATATGAAGGATTCATGCAACAAGGACAAGCGTGCCTAGCACTCAGCCTGGATGGAGAAACTCGACAAAGCTCACGTCGTGTATGCGGCCAACGAGGCGTACACGAGCCACGACATGTACAGGCGGGTCATTGACATGATGAAATGTCTCCTTCCCCAAAACGGCTAGGGATCCAGCCGGAAGCAGAGCAATGGCAAGCGTCGTCGCAACAATAAGTAGATGATTAGATCCTCGTTTCTCCTACTTTAGTATGCATGTAATTTCTTTCTTTGGTGTGTGGAAATGTTATGTGTTTAGTCACTTGTGTAATTCCATGGTTAATTTGGTTATACAATGCTGTCATATTAAGTATATATGTTGATTCTCTGTAGACAAAGCATAGATGTTGTCCGGACAAAGAAATTCACATCGCACACGGACTAAACAATGGAATCCGTCGGTGATGCTTTCATCAATCACTCACAATTGTATACCAGCAATTGTTTGTTCACAACACACATGGCTCGTTAGCAGTAATCGTCTGTGTGGTTATTGGTCTTGCATACGTTTCCAATTACAGACTTGTTTGCCTCGTATCACACACATCTTGTTCATTTGAACCGTTTCTATTCTCATGTCTCAACGCAAACAATTCATCCGAGTGATCCGCATGCAGTATATCGCAAACACCTTTGATATGGCTGTCCGTTTCTTTTCTGTTGCCTAATCACAAACAGTGCATCCGAGTGAACCGTATGCTATACATCGCACACACACCTTCATCTGGCAGCCCGTTTCTTTTGTTCCTCCTCATCGCAAGCAGTTAACTGAACTGAACCATATGCCCTGCATCACACACGCAACTAAAATCTGAACCATGTTTGATGCATCCTCCACCGCAAACGTTTCACACCTTTTTTGACGAGTTTTTTACGCCACCGTTTGCGATTATGGCACCGCACACAGTTTCGTCGAAGGGTCTCTGATTGTAGTGTCGCGTTAGCAGCATCCTGCAGTAGTGTTGGAGGATCTTCTCCGTAGAGGCCGTGAACTCCTAAGGAGAAGGGGATCAAGTGGAGGGAAAAGCTTCTCAATGATCTACTACTTTGCTAACCCTAAAGCGTAGGTAGGAGAAGAGTATATATAGTCTAGGGGCGAAAGGGTACATGAGCCTTGGCCCAAGTCACTGCGCATAGGCAGGGCAGGAAGTTTCGGGCGAGGCCAGAAGGTCCAGGCACCGGAAGTTCCGGGGAGGTTCCGGCCTAACTAGAAAGTTGGCATGGTGGGAGCTGGGCTAACGTCCGGGGGCTGGAAGGTCCAGGCAGGCCGGAGGTTCCGGGGGCCGGAATGTCTGGGCCAGGTTCCGGGCGGGTTTTGGGCTAAGCCAAGAGTTTACGCACTCGGACTTGTCTAGCTCATCGGGGGCCGGAAGTTCTGGGACGACCAGAGGTTCCGGGGGCCGGATGTTCCAGGCTAGATAGAGAGTTGTCGCATGTTCCTTCTTCTTCTTCAGCTCTCGGCTCTGTAGCTTGTCCATTGTACCTGACCACACATAGCGTTTCTGACTTAGGCAGTAGCCATGTCTCACTCGAATGAAAGGGAAACTCAAGTAGGAGAGATGTCACCTCGGATTGAATAGCACGTGCTCGAGCCGTTGTCATGCACTTGGAGCTTGGGTAGTTACGGTAGTGTCCATGGGGATGACCACAGGATGCTCTGCATCACCTCTCCCCCTTGGGAAAGATCCGACCTCGGATCGAAATCCTCATCACCATGGTACGGGGACATATCTTTGATGTTGAAGATGTCGCTCACGGAGTATTGGTCGCATGGGGTGTTGATCTTGTAGGAATTGTTGTTGTAGCGTTCAAGCACCTTGAATGGTCCATCGGCTCGTGGTAGATGTTTGAACTTGTGTTCATTGGGGAAGCGTTCCTTGCGAAGGTGTAGCCACACAAGATCTCCAATGTTGAATATCATGGGTTGCTGGTTGATGTTGAGCTTGGTCGTGAGTCGTTGTACTCGGCGCTCGATGGTGTGCCTTGTATCTTCATGCATCTTCTTGAGGTAGCTCACTCGGTCACTCGCTTCCATGTTGATGCACTCTTGTTTTGGTAGAGGAAGAATGTCCAATGGGGACAGCAGGTTGAAGCCGTCGACAACCTCAAAGGGAGACTTTTCGATAGTCGAATGTCTTGCACGGTTGTAGGCATACTCGGCAATGGGTAGACGCTCCTCCAACTCCTTGATGTTCTTCTTGATCAACACGCGAAGTAGAGTGGAGAGTGTTTGGTTCATCACCTCCATTTGGCCGTCGGTTTGAGGATGGTATGCTGAAGAGAACAATAGCTTGATTCCGAGCTTCGCGCATAGAGTCTTCCAAAAGTGGCTCAATAACTTGACGTCGCGGTCCGAGACAACAGTCTTTTGAATTCCATGGAGGCACAAGATTTCTCTACAAAAAAGATTTGCAACATGTGAAGCATCATCCCCTGAACCGGGTCGTCTCCTCTGCATCGAGCTAGTACGCTCGTCTATGTTGACCTCGGTCCCACGGTGACCCTCCTCTATGTCCCGTGCCGCCGCTCCTGCTTCATTTCGGCGAGGCTCCACCTGGATCCATTCACCTCCACGCCGTCCGCGTCGCCAAGCCTGGCCGCAGCCATCGACAGCTGTATCCCCTGCTTCATGAACGAGGAGACAAGCATCGCGCCTTCGTTGACCTATTCCACTGCCAGCATGGACGAGAACCACGTCGCTTGCACGGAGCCTCCTCTTGCCTCGCCAAGGCCCGGCCTAGCTCTCCACGGATTGGGCCTTGGCCCATGGTGAGGTGCCCCCCAGCTCCTGTTCCTGCTAGGCCAGCCAATTTCGGGTTGTTCACTATTTTTTTTGTTCTACCGAATGAATTTGCTAATTAACCGAGAGACTGCAGTTTTTTAGAAAACCCCCGATGTGCATGCATATCATATCTCACCAACCGTGCATCGGTTTAAAATGACTTAAATATGTAAAATGCTTAGAATTTCATCTAGTTTCATAATATCCAACTTTCATGCATATTTAAAATGTTAAACTTGATGTTTGCATTAATTTGCTAAATGACATGCTAAAATGGTTTAGTACATAACTAATTAACCGTAGCTTGGTTTTAAATAAACTTTATATGCAAATGGGGTAGAAAAATGCATAGATTAACATGGTGGCATTACTTTGCATGTTTAATAACTATAAAATTGTGTATAGGGCAGAACAGTACCAACTTTGAAATATGCATGTTGGGATTTACCGAAATTGTTGCTTGATGTTTCCAGTCTCATTTAGAATTACCTAAAATGTGTAGTTTACTTATGCTTCACCTCTTGCCATTCTTAACAACATTTAATTTTGTTGAGTAGTTTAAACAGGAGAGAACTAAATAATTATATGTGGCGTTTCTTCAATATGCAACTCGTTGCATATTGAGCTCCACTTAATTTGTAGTATTGTTTGATGCTCTTTGCCATGCCATGCCTCATTAAAATGGACATGCATCATACTTGATTGTGCATCATGCCATGTTTAGGCTTGTGTGTTTACCATGTTGCATGCTTCTTTCCGGGTTGCTTCTCTCGTTAGCTTCGGTTTCGTTCTGTAGTGTGAGGATTCGTTCGACTATGTCCATTCATCTTCTTCATGGACTTGTTCTTCTTCCTTATGGGATTTTAGGCAAGATGACCATTACCTTCGTTATCACTTCTATGTTTGCTTGCTAGTTGTTTGTTCTATCACTATAACGCACTACCTACCACTTGTTATATCATGCCTCCCTTATTGACATGTCAATCCTCTAACCCACCTTCCTAGCAAACCGTTGTTTGGCTAAGTTACCGCTTTTGCTCAGCCCCTTTTATAGCGTTGCTAGTTGCAGGTGCCTTGCAGGTTGTTCCATGTAAGAACATGGATATGTTTGGGATATCATATTATCTATTGTTTAATTTAATGCATCTATATATTTGGTAAAGGGTGGAAGGCTCGGCCTTTTGCCTGGTGTTTTGTTCCACTCTTGCCGCCCTAGTTTCCATCATACCAGTGTTATGTTCCTTGATTTTGCGTTCCTAATGCGGTTGGGGTTATAGGACCCCCTTGACAGTTCGCTTTGAATAAAACTCCTCCAGCCAGGCCCAACCTTGGTTTTAACATTTGCCACCACCACCTATTACTTTTCCCTTGGGAGTCATGCTCCCGAGAGTCATATTTATTTAACCCCCCGGGCCAGTGCTTCTCTAAGTGTTGGACCGAACTGAGTAGACTGCGGGGCCACCTCGGGGAAACTTGAGGGCTAGTTTTACTAGTAGGATGTCTCATCAGGATTTTTTTGCACATTCGGGCGGTCTTGCTGGTCTTGTTTTACCATTGTCGAAATGTCTTGTAACCGGGATTCCGAGTCTGCTCGGGTTGTTCCGGGAGAAGGAATATCCTTCATTGATCGTGGGAGCTTGTGATGGGCTAAGTTGGGACACCCCTGCAGGGTATTAACTTTCTCGAGCCGTGACCGCTGTTATGTGGCATATGGGAATTTGTTAATATCTGGTTGTAGAGAACTTGACACTTAACTTAATTAAAATGAATCAGCTGTGTGTGTAGTCGTGATGGTCTCTTTTCTGCGGAGTCCGAGAAATGAACATGGTTTGTGTTATGTTTGAACGTAAGTAGTTTTCAGGATCACTTCTTGATCACTTCTAACTTCACGACCATTGCGTAGCTTCTCATCTTACTCTTATTTGTGTATGTTAGCCACCATATTTGTTTACCGCTTGCTGCAACTCCATATCATTACCTTATCCTACCCATAAACTTAAATAGTCTTGATCTCGCATGTTTTGAGATTGCTAAGTCCTCGTGACTCATGGATACTTCCAAAATAGTTGCAGGTGACGATGATACCAGTGCAGGTGATGCTACTGAACTCGAGTGGGAGTTCAACAAGGACTTTGGTCATTACTACATTTCATTTCCTGATGATCAGTTGTGGTGTCTAGTTGGGGCGATCGGTGATCTAGCTGTTCGATTTATCTTCTTTTAATTTGGTTGTCCGTAGCCGGACTATGAGTGTACTCTGATGTTGTATGACTTTTTTTAATATTGTGTGACGTGGCGAGTGTAAGCCAACTCTCTTTATCCCTTTCTTGTTCAGAGCCGACCCTCGCGGTTACACGGATGTTTGCGGACAGGTGTGTGGTCATGTTGTTCATGACGTTTGTGACCCATCATCGCACGGGGCATGGCACATGTACCGGACTGGATGCACAGACATTTGTGCCAAGAGGGAACGTTCCTGTGGCCCGACGAGGACGTCAGTTCCTCTAAGTGGGGGTGTATGTGATAGCCTAGCTTAATAGGGATGATAGACTACTCATATCAATAAGGAATTCCTTCTTTTCTGGGAGCCCATTAGGATAGAACTCCAAAGTTAAGCATACTCAACTTGGAGTAGTTTCAGGATGGGTGACGGACCAACAAGTTGCTCCCGGGTGCGAACAAGTGAGGACAAAGTGCGTAGAAAAGACTAGTATTGATTTGTGGATCCCGCCAGGAGTAACGACCACCGACGGGTGTGTCCGGGGTGTTACATGTGATCTGAGGATTATCCTCATTGCTGCACAAAAGAATTATGTCCTTGATGCACCGCTAGGTGACAGACCTATTATAGGAGCAGATGCAGACATTATGAACGCTTGGCAAGCTCGATATGATGACTACTTGATAGTTTAGTGCGCCATGTTTTATGGCTTAGAATCGGGACTTCAAAAATGTTTTGAACGCCATGGAGCATATAAGATGTTCCAAGAGCTGAAATTGGCATTTTAAACTCATGCCCGAGTCGAGAGGTATGAGACCTCAGACAAGTATTTTGACTACAAGATGGAGGAGAATAGCTCAACCAGTGAGCATGTGCTTATAATGTCTGAGTACTACAATCACTTGAATCAAGTGGGAGTTAATCTTCTAGATAAGGAAGTGATTGACAGAGTTCTCTAATCACTATCACCAAGTTACTGGAACTTCGGGATGAACTATAATATGCAAGGGATGACGAAAAAGATTCCCGAGCTCTTTGTGATGCTGAAATTGACGAAGGTAGAAATCAAGAAAAGCATCAAATATTGATGGTTGACAAGACCACTAGTTTCAAGTAAAATGGCAAGGGAAAGAAAGGGAACTTCAGGAAGAATGGCAAGCAAGTTACCACTCCCATGAAGAAGCCCAAAGCTAGACCCAAGCTTGAAACTGAGTGCTTCTACTTCAAAGGAAATGGTCACCAGGAAGCGGAACTGTCCCAAATACTTGGCGGATAAAAATGATGGCAAAGTGAACAAAAGTATATATGATATACATGTTATTGATGTGTACTTTACTAGTGTTCATAGTAGCCCCTGGGTATTTGATACCGGTTCGGTTGCTATGATTAGTAATTCAAAACAGGAGTTACAAAATGAACAAAGACTAGATGAGGGCGAGGTGACAATGTGTTTCGGAAATGATTCCAAGGTTGATAAGATCACTAGCACATACTCCCTCGACCTTCGAGATTAGTATTGGAACTAAATAAATGATATTTCATGTTTGTGTTGAGCATAAATATGATTGGATCATGGTTATTGCGATACAGTTATTCATTTAAGTCACAGAATAATTGTTGTTTTGTTTACATGAATAAAACCTTCTATGGTCTTACATCCAATGTAAATGGTTTACTGAATCTCGATCATAGTGATACACATAATACTGATGCCAAAAGATGCAAACTTAATAATGATAGTGCAACTTATTTGTGGCACTGCCGTTTAGGTCATATTGGTGTAAAGCGCATGAAGAAACTCCATGCTGATGGGCTTTTGGAATCACTTGATTATGAATCATTTGATGCTTGCGAGCCATGCCTCATGGGCAAGATGACTAAGACTCTGTTCTCCGGAAAAATGGAGCGAGCCAGCGACTTATTTGAAATAATACATACCAATGTATGCGGTCCGATGAGTGTTGAGGCTCGCGACGGGTATCGTTATTTTCTGACTTTCACAGATGATTTGAGCAGATATGGGTATATCTACTTAATGAAACACAAGTCTGAAACATTTGAAAAGTTCAAAGAATTTTAGAGTGAAGTTGAGAATCATCGTAACAAGAAAATAAAGTTTCTATGATCTGATCGTGGAGGCGAATATTTCAGTTACAAGTTTGGCCTTCATTTGAAACAGTGTGGAATACTTTCACAATTCATGCCACCTAGAACATCAAAGCGTAATGGTGTGTCCGAACATCATAACCGTACTTTATTAGATATGGTGCGATCAATGATGTCTCTTACTGATTTACCACTATCGTTTTGGGGTTATGCATTAGACAGCTGCATTCCCTTTAAATAGGGCACCATCTAAATCCATTGAGACGACACCATATGAACTGTGGTTTAGCAAGAAACCTAAGTTGTCGGCTCTTAAAGTTTGGGGCTGTGATGCTTATAAAAAAAAGTTTCAACATGATAAGCTCGAATGCAAATCGAAGAAATGTGTCTTCATAGGATACCCAAAGGAAACTTTTGGGTACACCTTCTATCACAGATCCGAAGGAAAGATATTCGTTGCTAAGAATGGATCCTTTCTAGAGAAGTTTATCTCGAAAGAAGTGAGTGGGAGGAAAGTAGAACTTGATGAGGTAATTGTACCTTCTCCCTTATTGGAAAGTAGTTCATCACATAAATCAGTTCCAGTGATTCATACACCAATTAGTGAAGAAGTTAATGATGTTGATCATGAAACTTCTGATCAAGTTACTACCGAACCTCGTAGGTCAACCAAAGCAAGATCCGCACCAGAGTGGTACGATAATCTTATTCTGGAGGTCATGTTACTTGACCAGGACAAACCTACGAACTATGAGGAAGCGATGATGTGCACAGATTCCGCAAAATGTCTTCCCTTTATCTTTTAAGGGAGATGCATTGATATGTTATAAGCTATGTGATGATATGAGATCATGGGACTATAAAAGATTGAAGTTGGAACTTCATCAAAAGTATTACCCTATGCATCTTGTTCATCGTGATCTTAATTATATATATAATTCCTGGCCTCGCGAAGGAGAAAGCATCCCTCAAGCTTGGGGGAGGCTTAAATCAATGTTATATTCATGCCCCAATCATGAGCTCCCGAGAGAAATAATTATGCAAAGTTTTTATGCTCAGCTTTCTGAAAACAATCGCACCATGCTCGATACTTCTTGTGCTGGCTCTTTTATGATGAAGACTATTGAATTTACATGGAATTTATTGGATAGAATTAAACGCAACTCTGAAGATTGGGACCTCGACGAAGGTAAGGAGTCAGGTATGACACCTAAGTTTGATTGTGTTAAATCTTTTATGGATACCGATATTTTCCGTAAGTTTAGCACTAAATATGGACTTGACTCTGAGATGGTAGCTTCTTTCTGTGAATCTTTTGCTACTTACGTTGATCTCCCTAAGGAGAAGTGGTTTAAATATCATCCTCCCATAGAAGTAAAAGTAGCTGCACCTATTAAAGTTGAAGAAAAGACTGTCACTTATAATGATCCTATTGTTCCTACTTCTTATGTTGAGAAACCACCTTTCCCTATTAGAATAAAGGATCATGCTAAAGCTTCAACTGTTGTTCGTAAAAGCAATATTAGAACTTATACACCTCCTATGCAAGTTAAAGTAGAACCTAATATTGCTATTGCTAAAGATCTCTTGTCTAATAATATTGATGGGCATGTTATTCAGTTCGAAGGTGAAACTGCTAGAATTGCTAAACCTTGTGCTAAAGATAAACATAGACCTGTGGTAGGCATGCCTGTTATTTCTGTTAAAATAGGAGATCATTGTTATCATGGCTTATGTGATATGGGTGCTAGTGCTAGTGTAATACATATTGACTTATATGAAGAAATTAAGAATGAAATTGCACCTGCTGAGTTAGAAGATATTGATGTCACAATTAAACTTGCCAATAGAGATACTATTTCACCAATTGGAATTGTTAGAGATGTTGAAGTCTTGTGTGGGAAAACTAAATATCCTCCTGATTTTCTTGTTCTTGGTTCCCCACAAGATAGCTTTTGTCCCATTATATTTGGTAGACCCTTCTTAAATACTATCAATGCTACCATAGATTGCACAAAGAATGTTGTTACTGTTGGCTTGGATGATATGGTTCATGAGTTTAATTTCTCTAAATTTAGTAAACAACATCGTGACGAAGAATTACCTAGTAAGGATGAAATTATTTGTCTTTCTTCTATTGCCGTACCTCCTAGTGATCCTTTAGAACACTATTTGCTAGACCATGAAAATGATATGTTCATGAATGAAAGTAGGGAAATAGATGAAGTATTCTTTAAACAGGAACCTATTCTGCATCACAATTTGCATGTTGAAATTTTAGGGGATCCTCCTCCACCCAAGGGTGATCCTGTGTTTGAGATTAAACCTTTTCCTGATAATCTTAAATATGCTTATCTTGATGAAAAGAAGATATATCTTGTTATTATTAGTGCTAACCTTTCAGAGCATGAAGAAGAAAGATTATTGAAAACTCTGAAGAAGCATCGTGCTGCTATTGGATATACTCTTGATGATCTTAAGGGAATTAGTCCCACTCTATGTCAACATAAAATAAATTTGGAAGCAGATGCCAAACCTGTTCGTGATCCTCAACGACGTCTGAATCCTAAAATGTAAGAAGTGGTAAGAAAAGAAATACTCAAGCTTCTGGAGGCAGGTATAATTTATCCTGTTGCTGATAGTGAGTGGGTAAGTCCTGTCCATTGTGTCCCTAAGAAGGGAGGTATTACTGTTGTTCCTAATGATAAAGATGAATTGATTCCATAAAGAATTATCACAGGTTATAGGATGGTAATTGATTTCCGCAAATTAAATAAAGCTACTAAGAAAGATCATTATACCTTACCTTTTATTGATCAAATGCTAGAAAAATTATGCAAAAATACACACTATTGGTTTCTAGATGGTTATTCTGGATTCTCTCAAATACCTGTGTCAGCTAGAGATCAATCAAAGACTACTTTTACATGCCCTTTTGGTACTTTTGCTTATAGACGTATGCCTTTTGGTTTATGTAATGCACCTGCTACCTTTCAAAGATGCATGATGGCTATATTCTCTGACTTTTGTGAAAAGATTTGTGAGGTTTTCATGGATGATTTTTCCGTATATGGTTCCTCTTTTAATGATTGCTTGAGCAATCTTGATCGAGTTTTGCAGAGATGTGAAGAAATTAATCTTGTCTTGAATTGGGAAAAGTGCCACTCTATGGTTAATGAAGGTATTGTCTTGGGGCACAAAGTTTTTGAAAGAGGTATTGAAGTTGATAAAGCCAAGGTTGATGCTATTGAAAAGATGCCATGTCCCAAGGACATCAAAGGTATAAGAAGTTTCCTTGTTCACGCCGGATTTTACAGGAGGTTCATTAAGGACTTCTCAAAAGTTTCTCGGCCTCTGACTAATTTATTGCAAAAAGATATACCATTTGTCTTTGATGATGATTGTGTAGAAGCGTTTGAAATACTTAAGAAAGCATTAGTCTCTGCAGCTGTTGTTCAGCCACCAAATTGGAATTTACCCTTTGAAATTATGTGTGATGCTAGTGATTATGCTGTAGGTGCTGTTCTAGGGCAAAGAGTTGATAAGAAATTAAATGTTATTCATTATGCTAGTAAGACTCTAGGCAATGCTCAAAGAAATTATGCTACTACTGAAAAAGAGCTTTTAGCAGTTGTATTTGCTTCTGATAAGTTCAGATCTTATCCTGTTGATTCTAAAGAAACAATTCACACTGATCATGCTGCTATTAAATATCTTATGGAAAAGAAAGATGCTAAACCTAGACTTATTAGATGGGTTCTCTTTGTACAAGAATTTGATTTGAATATTGTTGATAGAAAGGGAGCTGAGAACCCCATTGCAGACAACTTGTCTAGGTTAGAGAATGTTCTTGATGACCCACTACCTATTAATGATGACTTTCCTGATGAACAATTAAATGTTATAAGTACTTCTCGTAGTACTCCATGGTATGTTGATTATACTAATTATATTGTTGCTAAGTTTATACCACCTAGCTTGACATATCAGCAAAATAAAAAGTTTTTCTATGATTTAAGACATTACTTTTGGGATGATCCACATCTTTATAAAGGAGTAGATGGTGTTATTAGACGTTGTGTACCTGAGCATGAACAGGAACAGATCCTACGCAAGTGTCATTCCAGTCTTATGGAGGACACCACGCTGGAGATAGAACTTCACATAAGGTATTGCAATCTGGTTTTTATTGGCCTACTCTCTTCGAGGATGCACGTAAGTTTGTCTTGTCCTGTGATGAATGTCAAAGAATTGGTAATATTAGTAGATGTCAAGAAATGCCTATGAATTATTCTCGTGTTATTGAACCGTTTGATGTTTGGGGCTTTGATTATATGGGACCTTTTCCTGCCTCTAATGGATACCCACATAATTTAGTTGTTGTTGATTACGTTACTAAGTGGCTAGAAGCTATTCCAACTAGTAGTGCTGATCATAACACTTCTATTAAAATGCTTAAAGAAGTTATTTTTCCGACGTTTGGAGTCCCTAGATATTTAATGAATGATGGTGGTTCACACTTTATTCATGGTGCTTTCCATAAAATGCTTGCTAAATATGATGTTAATCATAGAATTTAATCTCCTTATCACCCTCAGTCTTGTGGTCAAGTAGAGTTGAGCAATAGAGAGCTCAAATTAATTTTGCAAAAGACTGTCAATAGGTCTAGAAAGAATTGGTCTAAGAAACTTGATGATGCATTATGGGCTTATAGAACTTCATACAAAAATCCTATGGGTATGTCTCTGTATAAAATGGTTTATGGAAAAGAATGTCACTTACCTCTCGAACTAGAACATAAGGCATATTGGGCTATTAAAGAGCTCAACTATGATTTTGAACTTCCCGGTGAGAAGAGGTTATTTGATATTAGCTCACTTGATGAATGGAGAACCCATGCTTATGAAAATGCCAAGTTGTTTAAAGAAAAAGTTAAAAGATGGCATGACAAAAGGATACAAAAGCGTGAGTTTAATGTAGGTGATTATGTATTGCTACACAAGTCTCGTTTAAGATTTTTTGCAGGAAAACATCTCTCTAAATGGGAAGCCCCTATGTTATCGAGGATGTCTACTGTTCCGGTGCCATAAAAATCAACAACTTCGAGGGCATAAATCCGATGGTGGTAAATGGTCAAAGAATTAAACATTATATCTCAGGTAATCCCATAAATGTTGAAACCTATATTATTGAAACCGTAACCCCGGAGGAATACATAAGGGACACTTTCCGGAGCATTTCAGACTCCGAAAAGGAATAGGTATGTGGTACGGTATGTAAACCGACTCCAAAACAATTTTTAAGGCAATATTTCTCCGTTTTGGAATATTTAGAAAAATAGAAAAATAGGTAGCAGTCCGGGAAGGACATGAGGGTGGTGGGCGCGCCCCCCTACCTCGTGAGCACCTCGTGTGCCTTCCGGACTCCGTTTTCTTGCATGTTACGTATTTTGGTCGGTAAAAATTCATTATATATTCTCCCGAAGGTTTTGACTCTCGTATCACGCAAATTTCCTCTGTTCTTGTTTTGAGCTGTTTTCCTGACAGATCCAGGTTATCATGATGCCCCAAGAACCTCCAAGGACAAGTTCTTCGAGAAGGTCATCAACCCTTACCCCGTGGAGGTGTTGCGACACCGTCAAACCATTGAGTTGCGTGATGTGTTGCTGCACATCCGCGATGAAGAGGGACCAAAGGGGACCGGAAGCATAGAGACGAGGCTCGGAGCATTGGAGCAACAAGTTTTCAAGTGCCAGGAGATGGTGGAGCGTGGAATCAACGCTAGCCACACGATGCTCGTGGAGTTCACTAACAACTACAAGCCGGATGCCAAGAACACCGAGGAGGCCATCTTCAAGCTATATGAGAAGATCGAGCACCTCCAAGCCCAAATCTATGACCTGCAAAACCAAAACTGTGAGTATGAATATAGATTCAAAAGAATGAGTTTGGCTGCAGATTCGAGGATTTCGGAGACTCGATCATCCTTCTATGATGGTGAACCTATGCCTTGGAAGATGGATGACAAGCCCGCATCATCAACAACACCACCACCTTCTTCACCGACAAAGGAGAGATAATCACATGGGTATGGGCACTCCCCTTGGCAACTGCCAAGCTTGGGGGAGGTGCCCCGGTATCGTATCACAATCACAACTCCTATCATTATCGTTTTTCTTAGTTCGATCCTATTAGTAGTATCTTGATTCTAGTACAATAAAGTTTATGGCATGATCTAGTTTTGAGTTTTGCTTTATGATCTCTCTATGCAATCGAGTCCGTGAGCTATATATAATAAAGATTAGTGTTGAGTCAAGGGCTTGATTATTTTGCCATGATCTTGGGTGAATAAAAGAAAAGAGAAAAAGAATAAAAAGAAACAAAGAGTTCATATTGATCTTATTGAGAGTAGTGACTTCACATAGAAAGGGTATGATGATTAAAAGTTGTTGGGATTTGGCAGACATAGCTTTGGTCATTGTTGCAATTAATAGGAAGTAATAAGAAAAGAGAGGTTTTCACATATAGACATATTATCATTGACATCTTTTATTATTGGGAGCACTCATTAAAATATGACATGCTAAAGAGTTGATGTTGGACAAGGAAGACAACGTAATGAGTTATGTCTTTCTTATATCTGAGATAAATTATGTTGTCATGGATCATCTAACTTTTTGATCTTGCCTTTCCCCCTCATGCTAGCCAAATTCTCAACACCAAGTAGAAATACTATTTGTGCTTCCAAATACCCTTAAACCAGTTTTGCCATGAGAGTCCACCATATCTAACTATGGATTGAGTAAGATCCTTCATGTAAGTTGTCATCAGTGCAAAGAAATAAAAATTGCTCTAAATATGTATGATTGATTGGTGTGGGAGAAATAAGCTTTATACGATCTTGTGATGTGGAAGTAATAAAAGCGACGGACTGCATAATAAAGGTTCATATCACAAGGGGCAATATAAAGTGACGTTCTTTCGCATTGAGATTTTATGCATCCAAGCATAAAAGAGCATGGCAACCTCTGCTTCCCTCTGCGAAGGGCCTATCCTTTATTATTATCATCTACCTTATGCAAGAGTCATGGTGATCTTCACCTTTTCTTTTTCATTTTATCCTTTGGCAAGCTCAGCATGTTGGAAAGAACATGATATATATACCTAATTGGATGTAGGGGAGCATGAACCATTATTGTTGACATTACCCTTGAGGTAAAAGGCTGTGGGGCAAAACTATAAAGCCCCTATCTTTCTCTGTGTCCGATTAAAACTCCGTAAACACAAGTATTGCGTGAGTGTTAGCAATTATGGAGGACTAAATGATAGTTGAGTATCTGGACTTGCTTTTTTACTCTAACATAGACTCTTTCCGATGTTATGATAAATTGCAATTGCTTCAATGACTGAGATTATAGTTTGTCGGAGTCTGATAAGGTTTATGATTTATACTTTTGCATTGTGAATAGATCATCACTTGAACATAAGTAATCATATGACAAAATCTATATATGTTGCTGTTATGAGAATAATCATGATGCCTTCATGTCCGTATTTTATTTTTATCAATGCCTCTACCTCTAAACATGAGGACATATTTATTGTTATCGACTTTTCGCTTGAGGACAGGCGAGGTCTAAGCTTGGGGAGTTGAAATGTCCATTTTGCATCATGCTTTTATATCGATATTTATTGCATTATGGACTGTTATTTCACTTTATGTCACAATACTTATGGCTATTCTCTCTTATTTTACAAGGTTTACATAAGGAGGGAGAATGCCGACAGCTGGAATTCTGGGCTAGAAAAGGAGCAAATATTAGAGACCTATTCTGCGCAACTCCAAAAGTCCTGAAACTTCACAGAACATCTTAAAATAAATAAAGAAAAATCCTCGCCAAAGATGAAGGCCAGGGGGCCCACACCGTTCTCACGAGGGTGGGGGGGCGCTCCCCCTAGGGCGCGCTCCCCTACCTCGTGGGCCCCCTGGTGGCTCTCCGACGTCCATCTTCTCCTATATGAGGTCTTTTGATGAGAAAAAAAATAAGAAGGAACCTTACGGGACGAGACTCCGCCTCCACGAGGCGGAACCTTGGCGGATCCAATCTAGAGCTCCGGCAGAGCTGTTCTGCTGGGGATACTTCCCTCCGGGAGGGGGAAAACATCACCATCGTCATCACCAACGCTCCTCTCATCGGGATAGGGAAATCTCCATCAACATCTTCACCAGCAGCATCTCATCTCCAAACCCTAGTTTATCCCTTGTATCCAATTCTTGTCTCAAAGTCTGGGATTGGTGCTAGTAGGTTGCTAGTAGTGTTGATTACTCCTTGTAGTTGATGCTAATTGGTTTAATTGGTGGAAGATCATATGTTCAGATCCTATATGCATATTATTACCCCTCTGATTATGAACATGAATATGCTTTGTGAGTAATTACGTTTGTTCCTGAGGACAAGGGAGAAGTCTTGCTATAAGTAGTCACGTGAATTTGGTATTCGTTTGATATTTTGATAAGATGTATGTTGTCTAGCCTCTAGTGGTGTTATGTGAACATCGACTACATAACACTTCACCATTATTTGGGCCTAGAGGAAGGTAGAGTGATAGAAGCTTAAACCCTAGTTATGCGTTGCTTCGTAAGGGGCTGATTTGGATCCACATGTTTCATGCTATGGTTAGGTTTACCTTAATACTTTTGTTGTAGTTGCGGATGCTTGCAATAGAGGTTAATCATCAGTGGGATGCTTGTTCAAGTAAGAACAGCACCCAAGCACCGGTCCACCCACATATCAAATTATCAAAGTATCGAACGCGAATCATATGAACGTGATGAAAACTAGCTTGACGATATTTCCATGTGTCCTCGGGAGCGCTTTTCCTATTATAAGAGTTTGTTCTGGCTTGTACTTTGCTACAAAAGGATTGGGCCACCTTGCTGCACTCTATTTACTTTTGTTACTTGTTGCTCGTTACAATCTATCTTATCACAAAACTATTTGTTACCACTTATTTCAGTACTTGTAGAGAATACCTTGCTGAAAACCGCTTATCATTTCCTTCTGCTCCTCGTTGGGTTCGACACTCTTACTTATGGAAAGGACTACGATAGATCCCCTATACTTGTGGGTCATCAGGTCGCAGGGCGGAGGAGGAGAAGATGATGGCCCGAGAAGATGCCGTCACCAGTCGTGACGCCGAGCTGGAGCAGTCGGCAAGGGTGCAGGCCGCAAAACGCAGTCGCTTGGAGGAGCTGGAGAAGAAGGTGGTGGCGTAGAAGGCCCAGTCGGAGGCCAAGGCGAAGGTTCTTGCCAAGGACCATGCGGCCTTCAAATCTCTTGAGGAGAGGTCCCGTGTGGTGCTGCAGGGTTTCTATGAGAAGGGCTTGGAGAAGGCGTTGGCGGCCGATGACGAAGGCCCTGCCCAGCTGCTCCCTCATCTTGTCATGGGGCTCGAGGGTGTTGCCGACGGAATCGGTCCCCTGTTGGAGGGGTAAGCCCACACGCCCTCCTCATCTGCCCTGACGCTCGTCTTCAGCCATCTCTATCTTCGTAACCCCGGCGTTGACCTCGGCAAGCTGCTCGAGCCCATGGAGGAGGAGCGCTGCGCAGCTGCTATTGCTGCCGCGGAGGGCCATGTGGAGGCCCTGCTAAAGAAGTTCCTTGCTGTTGAGCCTGCACCTCCAACCAACAGCGCTGCCAATCTCGCGACCAAGGCCAACAATGCCACCGATGGTGACGCAACCAACGGGAAGGCGCTTCCTGACGACGGTGCCCAAGGCTGAAGACAAGGCTTGCTGGTGAAGGACGGCGCTCCTTCTCATTTTATTTTGCTGCGAACTTCCCTGTGACATGAGACGTGCCTCGTGGAGGCGTTAAACTCTGCTTGATGTTTGAACGACAATATGATGTGTAATAATTGATTTAGGTTCCGTGATTTCCTTCCCGTTTGCTTGATGTTCTACGTTGGTAGGGCCCGACACTGCGCATACCTCAGCCGCCGTTGGGCCATCCAGATCACCAGGACGGGACCAAGGGGTGAGGGGCTACGTGGCCAGTTAGGCTCCTGAGTCACGATGCTCAGGAATCCCCCTTGACATGCAAACGGCCTGCAGGAAGGAAATGCAAAAATACGCCTTAGGGTTCTACGCCGGCAGGGCCCGACCCCGCGCATACCTCAGCCGTCGTTGGGCCGTTCGGATCACCAGGACGGGACCAAGGGGTGAGGGGCTACGTGGCCAGTTAAGCTCCTGAGTCGCAATGCTCAGGAGTCCCCCTTGACGCTCAAACAGACCTTCATACCTGCCCTCGCCGAGGTCCCTCTCGGGAAGGGTGCGCGATGACCAGGTCCGAGGGACCTGGCAGGGCGGCATACGCTAGGTGAGGCCTGAGTGCAGCCCCCGTGCCCAGCCCCCTCGCGTGACTCTCCCGAGGGGGAGCGTTGCAGTGAGACTAGACACTGGGCTGGGTTGCTCCCTTAGGTTGGTACGGCCATGGGGCTGCCATTAGTTGTTTATCACCAGCGCGGAGCGTAGCGCTTCCGCACTTGCACGAGCATAGCCGCTCCTCAACCGTGTCGACTGCCAGCACAGAGCATGGTGCTTCCACTGGTGCGTGGGTGAGGGCTCCCTCTGAGTGGAGCCCCCGGGGCGTGTAAAGCCCCGCCTTGACACATGGCTTGCACGGCAGGGCTAGAGGCGGTGTGTCTGGGCACCCGTGAGCGAGCGCGGGACTCGTGAGTCCCTACCTCAAGGAATGTTGTGCCTAGTCTTGGTTATTGATAGCTTGAGCGGTCCTGCAAGATGGTTAGGAAACCTATGTCGGACGACGGTGGTCACATGAGAAGGCAGACACGAACAACCCCACGAGGTGACGTGAATGGGGCCAGCCCGCCAGGGAGAGCTCAGTTGTTGGGTTTATCAACACTGTAGGGACAGACCCAAGCACAAACGCCGTGCCTAGCCTACTTATGTGAGGGATCCTAAAGAAAGACAACTGGCGCACGACTCCCGTGGTAATGAGGGCGGTCGTGGGTGGGGTATCGAAGTACCAGATAAGCAGGTGATAGTCATAAAACGACTCAAGCAAAGAGGCAGGTTAGCTTAGATAGATGCAAGAACGATACATGCCACTGGGACGGACCCGGGCAGCCTGGGGATGATGCATCCCGAGGGGCGCCCCCATCAAAGTAAGCTAGAGATGCAAAAGGATACATGTCACAGGGACAGGACCGTGTGACTTGGGGATGATGCTGCCCGAGGGGCACCCCCAACTGAATGAACTGGAAAGAGTCACCTATTACCGTAGCTGGAGCGGTGTTGGAGTACCTGAAGATGCGCGTTGAAGGAGTCGGTCCTCACAATCCGCCTGGGCCCTGAGCCTCAGGAGGCTCCAGGGGTTTGGGTGGTTCCTTGAGGACCGTCGCCATCTCCACTATGACAGCGTGATGCCTGGCCCCATGAGCCGCTAGGATGCTTCGCAGATGGCACCAGAAGGTGACAGCCACGCTCGGCAAGCCGAATGGCATCCGAATGTAGCTGTGAGGTGGACCCTCGCACCGACCAAAGCGCGAATGTCGGATGTGGGGTTCCGGCAAACCCTTAAGGTTCGAACACTAATGTGCGCGTGAAGTCATCCCCTCCTACCTATCTATGCCCTAGTTCGCTAAGGTCTCGCGGACGAACTCGATGAACTTGCAACACAGAAAGATACGGGATTTATACTGGTCGGGCCACCATTGTGGTGTAATACCCTACTCCAGTGTGGTGGTGGTGGATTGCCTCTTGGGCTGATGATGAACAGTACAAGGGGAAGAACAGCCTCCTGAGGTTGAGGTGTTCTTGTGCTTGGCTAACTTGTGTGGGTGAGAGTGATCTGACTCTCCTCTATGGTGGTGGCTAGCTCTACTTATATACGCCCTGGTCCTCTACCCAAATATTGAGCAGGAAGGGAGCCAACAACGACGGACAAATTCGAAGGGGGCAGCTAGTACAAGCTATCCTGACAAAAGTGGTCTTCGCCTGCGAAAGGCTATGGTGCTGACGCCATCTTGGGCTCCACGATGACCTCCGTCTTGCCGTCCTTCTGGTCTTGGTCCCGTTGCACCGATATGGCAACCTTTGCCCGATGCCTCGGTACTCTTCGCCTGTTCCTGCTTCCTTAGCATCAAAGAGGAAACAAGGACGCTGCGCACGCTGGCGCCCGCCTGGTGTCGATCGTCATGGCTCAAGTCAGGAGAGCCTCATGAGGTTTGCCCCGCCTTGATATCTCCGCTCCTCGTGAGCCTGCCTGACTAGGACGCTCCAGAGGAGATCTTGCGTCGTCCGCCTCGTGAGGCTTGGCCCCTTGCGAGGGTCTTTGATGCCTTGTTGATGAAGATGGGCCGTACAGCCTACTGGCTTAGCCACGCCGTGGGCTGCAGGCAGGCAAGTCTGGGGACCCCCATTCCCAGAACACCAACAGTAGCCCCCGGGCCCAAGGTGCGCTCGGGCTTGGCTTCGCGGCGAAGCCAAGGGTCAAGTTTGGAGCACCACGGGCCCCAAAAGCATGCGGCCTCAGGTGACGCGTGGCGGCTGATTGGACGTGGGCCTCTCCGCTTCCCCATGTTGCCTTGACAACTACACGACTTGACAAGTCCCTGCGACATGCAAGGAAAACCATCATTACCTTTGATTGTGAGAGGTGCCGGTTGGCCTTCTCTTGCTATAAATGGGGAGGGAGCGGAGCCCCCGTCGCCCATCTCTTCCTCGCTCAGTTGTTTCTTCCTTCCTCACTTGCTTCTTCCTCCTCGCTCCATAGCTTGCAGTGCCACCAATGGCGCTACGAAGGAAGTTCTCCACCGCCGAGGAGGGAAAGGCCCCTCGCGAGGGACCCGGCTCCCCGGCGCCCAAGCGCGGACGCGGCCGCCAGCGCAAGCACGCCGCATCTCCCGCTGTGGCCCACTGTCGAGGCGGCGCCGTGGCACGCGGAGGGGGTCGTCCCAGCCATGGCAATCCAGTTGACGAGGGGGGCGTGCTGTGGTGCCCCCCCACCCGTCTGCGCTTCCACACGGCGGAAGTGTCACCGGAGTTTGTCGTCTGGTCGGAGAACCCGGCCGGCAACTGGCTCCAACTTCCACCCTTCTTTGCCGGCGAACTGCTGGCCTCCGGTCGAGGCGGACTCTGGTTGCAGGTGGATCGTTGCTGTAAGAAGGCCTCTTGGGTTGAGGTCGAGACTTCGGCCATGGGAAACATAGCCCTGGCCTGCGGCTGGCAGACGTTCGCCGGCGCGAGCGGCCTGGACAGGCGGTGCACCCTCCACTTCAAGTATGATGGTGGATCGACCCTTTATGTGATGGTGTTTGGGGAAGATGGTCGACGCACCGGGTCCTGCCCTGAGGCGAACGACGGTGATGAGGTCCTCAGCCATGGGGACGGTCGCGACGAGGATGAGGGCGAGCCTGCCCTTGGCGACGACCGTGTCCTGTCCAGCTATGGCGGCTCTTCCTTCGGTGACAGCTCCAGCAGTGACGGCTAAGACCAGCCGCCCCGCCGCCGCGCCCGCTTTGAAGGCGAAAGTGGGTCATCCCGCCGCTGCGCCTTCGTGAAGCGCAAAGAAGGATCCGGCTAGGCTCGCGGTGCCGCTAGGGGTCTGCCTCCACGGATCGATGCAACACTACTTTTGTTTTGCTCTTTTTCCTACATCAAGAATGAAACCAGTATGGGCCCAGAGGGGCGTGTACCGAACTATGGTTCCTCGGTTATTGCACTATGCGTGTTGTTCCCGTGCCGTGTCGTTATTTTGCGCAAAGATAACTTAACCTGGTATATCCAGGAAGCCCTCTTCCTCACGAGGCGCTTATTTCCTCATGTCCATCTTGCCTTGGTGGCCCGCATTCACTCAGGAACTGCGAAGACTCGTTAGGAAGTGTGTTACAAGATTTGCCGTTCACCCTGGCCCTGACCTGGCGCTTTGTATCGCGGTACCCTAGGGGCACAGACTAGGAGAGGCGCACCAGCTTTTGGGGCTCGAACAAGGGTGGCTCGCGAGAAGGCAGAGGAGAAAAAATGCTCGCGAGGGCACCTCCTAGCCCCCTCGGGAGGCATGCGACAGAGAGAACACGAGCAAACCCAAGCCGGAAAAATGCAGTGAGAGGTGAGGAAATCAAATCAGCAAGGAACGCCAAGAGCAAACTTCGATTAAGGAAAAGCGAGCCAACTACGGAAAGCAAATGAAAAGCCGCGTCCGGCACCTAATCTAGTCTTCACGTCTTCTCACGAGCGTGGAGCTAAGTGCTGCCACTAGGCATGGGCGAGAGCCCAGGGCCTGAGGCCGGCGCTCCTGAGACTCCGGGGCGTGTACAGCCCCAACTCATTATTACGTGAGAGTGTCACGGGCGGCGGTTCTTCACAGGCACCGGGCCTTCTTCACAGGCTTTGGTCCTTGCTTCATGGGTAAAACTTCCGAAGGTGCTGGATGTTCCAGGCATTTTGGATAGGTACCCCGTCTTGTGTCTCTAGGCGACATTCCTCCCCCAGCACGAGGTCCATCCCCCGCATGGCGTCCTGCTGCATCTCATCAAACACCAGGACCCGCGCGGAGCGATGCTTGACCTTGTAAGGGAGGACTGCTTCTGCTCTGTAGATGAGGAAGAACGGGGTTTCATCCATTGGCTTGGTGGCGGTGGTGTGTATCGACCACAGCACGGACTAGAGCTCGTCGTGCCAGCCCCTGCCACAGGCTTCGAGCTTCTTCTTGAAGGTCCTGGTCTTGAGGCCCCTCAGGACCTCCGCGTTGGCGCGTTCGGCCTGGCCATTGCTCCTGGGGTGTGCTACCGAGGTGTAGCAGATCTGCATTCCAAGGTTAGCACATTAGGTTTTGAAGAGGTTTCTACTAAACTAT
The DNA here is from genome assembly GCF_002162155.2 of Triticum dicoccoides. Taxonomy (NCBI): domain Eukaryota; kingdom Viridiplantae; phylum Streptophyta; class Magnoliopsida; order Poales; family Poaceae; genus Triticum; species Triticum dicoccoides. Next base: position 331,608,662 of record NC_041386.1, read on the forward strand.
GAACCGTTATCTGTGATGATGCGGTTGGGGACCCTGAAGCGGCTCACGAGGCCCTTGACGAACTTGACAGCCGAGCTGGCTGGGGTGGTACAGACGGCTTCCACTTCCGCCCACTTGGTGAACTTGTCGATGGCGACGTAAAGATAGCGGTAGCCCCCTGGCACCCGAGGGAACGGGCCTAAGATATCCAGCCCCTAGACCACGAATGGCCATGTGAGCGGGATAGTTTGGAGGCCCTGAGCAAGATGATGGACTTGCTTGGTGTGGAATTGGCAAGCTTCGCAGGACTTCACCAGCTTGGCTGCGTCAGTGAGTGCTGTAGGCCAGTAGAATCCACTGCGGAACACCTTGCCGACGAGGGTTCATGATGATGAGTGGTGTCCGCGGTCCCCACCATGTATGTCAATCAACAACTCCCTTCCTTGATCGCAGGAGAAGCAACGCATCGTGACATCGTTCAGTCGTTTCATGTATAACTCACCGTCTTGGATATAGTATGCCGTGGCTTGCCGGGCCACGCGCTTCGCGTCCTCTTCGTTCTCCGGCAGCGTCCCGTGCGTCATGTACTCCTTGAATTCCTTGGTCTAGCATTCCTCCTGGAGCTCGAGCACCAAGAGCAGCCGAGCTCCTGAGGTTGGGCCACAGGCTAGGGCTCCCGGGGCCGGAGGCTATGGGAGCTCCTCCCGAGGCTGAGTCGTGCTTGAAAGAGGTGGCTTAGCTAATGGATTGAAGAGCCGCTCCTCAAAGACACCGGGCTCCTGCGGTTGCCGCTTGGATGCTCTCGTGGCGGTGTCGTCGGCTTCCTTGTTGGTGCCCCGGGGCACGTGTTGCAGCTCTAGGCCCAAGAACTGCTTCTACATCTTGCGCACCTCCGCGAGCTAGGCCTCCATATGCTCATCCATCGGCTCGTACAATTTGTTGGAGAAGTTGACGAGGAGTTGCGAGTCGCCTCTGATGGTGAGGCGCTTCACCCCTAGAGCTGCCGCAGCCTTCAGGCCAGCTATGAGGCCTTTGTATTCTGCGATATTGTTGGAGACCTTCTCGCCGTGCTGAAAGCAGAGTTGCACGGCGTAGTAGAGCTTGTCCTGAGTGGGCGAGATGAGCACAGCTCCAACCCCCGCGCCCTAGTGCACGAAGGCGCCATCGAAACACATGACCTAGCCGTCTGGAGCTTCGGTTCCTGGGGAGATGGACCGGTCTTCTCCTTCCTCAAGTGTCGGGCATCCGTCCATTCTGCCACAAAGTCAGCGAGCACGGCCCCCTTGATGACCCTGGTAGTCCTGAACTCCAACTCGAATGCTTGCAACTCGATGTTCCAGTCAGCGACCCTTCCGGCTGAGTTTGGGCTCCTGAGTACCCTCTCCAATAGGTAGGCTGAGACGACCTTGATGGGGTGGCCCTGGAAGTAGTGTCACACCTTGCTTGAGGCCACCAGGAGTGCGAGCAGGAGTTTCTGGGGCATGGGGTAGCATGCCCTCGCGTCCTGCAGTACAGTGCTGACGAAGTACACCGGGTGTTCGACGATGGTTGGCACATTGTCGAGGCTCGGGTCCTGCGGAGATCGGGGAATATCCTGAGGTGGAGGGATTCCTGAGACCTGACTATCCTCAGGAGTTGCTGCAATGTCGCCCCGCTGAGCTTGGTCTTCCACCACTGATGCCTTTGCCGCGCCTTCCTGATCCTGCGCTACTTCAGCTCCGGCTCGGCGCAGCGCGCCCTTGGCTTGGTGCTCCTCCCGAACCACCACCAGCGCCGCGCTGGCAGAGTACAGGGTGGCGGCAAGGTAGAGTACCAGAGGCTCGAGAGGTCATGGTGCTACGATCACCGGGGGGCTAGTAAGGTATTTATTGAGGTCTTGGAAGGCCTGGTCGGCCTCCAGGGTCCACTTGAATGGGCCCTTCTTCTTCATGAGCTTGAAGAAGGGTAAGGCGCGCTCTCCTAGTTTGGAGATGAAACGCCCTAACGCAGTCACCTGCCCTGCTAGCTTCGCATCTCTTTGAGGGTCTGTGGTGGGCTCATGTCCACGATAGCCTTGATCTTCTCTGGGCTCGCCTTGATCCCTCTGTGGGATATGAGGAATCCCAGCAGCTTGCCGGAGGGTACGCTGAACACACACTTCTCCGGGTTAAGCCTCAAGTTCACTTGGCGCAAGCTCTGAAAGGTCTCCTCCAAGTCTTTAATCAATGTCCTCGCCTCATGAGACTTGACCACTATGTCATCGACGCAAGCCTCTGTGCTTCTTCCGAGCTGCCACCCCAGGGTGTTGTGCATCAACCACTGAAAGTTCGCGCCCGCATTGTGTAGCCCGAAGGGCATGCAGGTGTAGCAGTACACCCCACATGGTGTTAGGAAGGCTGTCTTCTCCACATCTTCCACCGCCATCTTGATATGATGATACCCTGAGAACGCATCCAGGAAGCACAGCAGGTCACACTCGGCAGTGGAGTCGACAATCTGGTCGATGCGTGGAAGTGGAATGGATCTTGGGGGCAGGCTTTGTTAAGGTTGGTGAAGTCGACGCACATCCGTTCCTTCCCTCCTTTCTTCGGCACTACGACGGGGTTCGCCAACCATTCGGGATATCGAACTTCTCAGAAGGCACATGCCGCCTCCAGCTTGCGTGTGTCTTGGACGATGAAGGCCTGCTTCTCAGTGGACCGTCGTCTTGTTCGCTGCTTCATGGGGCGTATGTTGGGGCATAATCTTAGATGATGGTGGATGACCTCCCTCGGGACCACTACTAGCTGATTGGGCTCCCACGCGAATATCTCCTTGTTCGCGTGCAAGAACCTCACCAAGGCTTCTTCTTGTCCCGGGTTGAGGCCGGCTCCTATGGTAAACATGGCTCATGAAGTCCTGTCCTCTTAACAGGCACCTGTTTGGTTTCCGCCTTGTCTTGGGTGAACAGCTGCTTCTTCTTCGTCGGCGCGACCTCCTTGGCCTCGGGGTACCGGTGCCGGCGGGCTGTGTTGCTGCGGTGGTCTTGAAGGCGAGGCTGAGCACTGTCACGGCCTCCTTAGTGTCCCCCTTGATGGTGAGGACGCCCTTGATCCCTGTTATCTTTATCAGGTTGTAGGCCAGGTTAGTCGCCTCCAAGAACTGAGCGAGAGCCGGGTTTCCGAGGATGGCGTTGTACGAGAGACCGATGCAAGCGATTCATAACCCACAAGTATAGGGGATCGCAACAGTTTTCGAGGGTAGAGTATTCAACCCAAATTTATTGATTCGACACAAGGGGAGCCAAAGAATATTCTCAAGTATTAGCAGCTGAGTTGTCAATTCAACCACACCTGGAAACTTAGTATCTCTAGCAAAGTATTTAGTAGAAAAGTAATATGATACTAGTGGTAATAGTAGCAAAAGGTTAGAGTAGTAAAAGTGATGTTTTTGCTATTTTGTAGTGATGATAGCAATAGCAACTGGAAAGTAAATAAGCGAAGAACAATGTATGGAAAGATCGTAGGCAATGGATCGGTGATGGAGAATCATGCCGGATGCGGTTCATCATGTAACAGTCATAACCTAGGGTGACACAGAACTAGCTCCAGCTCATTGATATAATGTAGGCATGTATTCCAAACATAGTCATACGTGCTTATGGAAAAGAACTTGCATGACATCTTTTGTCCTACCCTCCCGTGGCAGCGGGGTCCTTACGGAAACTAAGGGATATTAAGGCCTCCTTTTAATAGAGAACCGGAACAAAGCATTAACATAAAGTGAATACATGAACTCCTCAAACTACGATCATAACCGGTAAGTATCCCGATTATTGTCACTTCGGGGTTAACAGATCATAACACATAAGAGGTGACTATAGACTTGCAAGATAGGACCAAGAACACTCATATATTGATGAAAACATAATAGGTTCAGATCTGAAATCATGGCACTCGGGCCCTAGTGAAAAGATTTAAGCATAGCAAAGTCATAGCAACAGCAATCTCAGAACATAGTGGATACTAGGGATCAAACCCTAACAAAATTAACTCGATTACATGATAGATCCCATCCAACCCATCACCGTCCAGCAAGCCTACGATGGAATTACTCACGCACAGCGGTGAGCATCATGAAATTAGTGATGGAGGATGGTTGATGATGACGATGGCGACGGATTCCCCTCTCCGGAGCCCCGAACGGACTCCAGATCAGCCCTCCCAAGAGGTTTTAGGGCTTGGCGGCAGCTCTGTATCGTAAAACGCGATGAATTCTTCTCTCTGATTTTTTCTCCCTGAAACACAATATATGGTGTTGGAGTTGGAGTCGGAGAGGCATGAGCGGGCCCACAAGGTAGGGCGCGCCCTAGGGGGCTAGGCGCCCCCACCCTCGTGGACAGGTGGTGGGCCCCCTAGCCTTCATCTTTTGCAGGTATTTTTCATATTTTCCGAAAAGTTGCTCCGTGAAGTTTCAGGTCATTCGAGAACGTTTGTTTCTGCACATAAATAACACCATGGTAATTTTGCTGAAAATAGCGTCAGTCCGAGTTTGTTCCATTCAAATCTAGCAAGTTAGAGTCCAAAACAAGGGAAAAAGTGTTTGGAAAAGTAGATACGACAAAGACGTATCAACTCCCCCAAGCTTAAACCTTTGCTGGTCCTCAAGCAATTCAGTTAACAAACTGAAAGTGATAAAGAAAAACTTTTACAAACTCTGTTTGCTCTTGTTGTTGTAAATATGTAAAGCCAGCATTCAAGTTTTCAACAAAAATTATAACTAACCACATTCACAATAACGCTTAGGTCTCAAGTTTACTCATACCAATAGCATAATCAACTAGCGAGCAATAATAATAAATCTCGGATGACAACACTTTCTCAAAACAATTATAAGATGATATAATAAGATGGTATCTCGCTAGCCCTTTCTGAGACCGCAAAACATAAATGCAGAGCACCTTTAAAGACCAAGGACTGACTAGACATTGTAATTCATGGTAAAAGAGATCCAGTCAAGTCATACTCAATGTAAACTAACAGTAATGAATGCAAGTGACAACGGTGCTCTCCAACTAGTGCTTTTTAATAAGAGGATGATGACTCAGCATAGAAGTAAATAGATATGCCCTTCGCAGAGCGAAGCAGGGATTTGTAGAGGTGCCAGAGCTCGGTTTTGAAACAGAGGTGAATAATATTTTGAGCGGTATACTTTCATTGTCAACATAACAACCAAGAGATGGCGATATCTTCCATGCTACACACATTATAGGCGGTTCCCAAACCGAGTGGTAAAGTCTATACTCCCCCTTCCACCAACAAGCGTCAATCCATGGCTCGCTCGAAACAACGAGTGCCTCCAACTAACAAGAGTCCCAAAGGGAGTTTTGTTTGCAATTATTTTGATTTAGTTTGCATAAAGCATGGGACTGGGCATCCCGGTCACCAGCCATTTATCTCATGAGTGAGGAGCGGAGTCCACTCCTCTTGAGAATAACCCGCCTAACATGGAAGATACAGAGAGCCCTAGTTGATACATGAGCTATTCGAGCATACAAAACAGGATGTTTATTTGAAGGTTTAGAGTTTGGCACATACAAATTTACTTGGAACGGCAGGTAGATACTGTATATAGGTAGGTATAGTGGACTCATGTGGAATAACTTTGGGGTTTAAGGGATTGGATGCAAAAGCAGTATTCCCGCTTAGTACAGGTGAAGGCTAGCAAAAGACTGGGAAGCAACCAGCTAGAGAGCGACAACAGTCATGAACATGCATTAAAATTAATCAACACTGAATGCAAGCATGAGTAGGATATAATCCACCATGAAGATAAATATCATGAAGGCTATGTTGATTTTGTTTCAACTACATACGTGAACATGCGCCAAGTCAAGTCACTTAAATCACTCAGAGGAGGATACCACCCTATCATACCACATCACAACCATTTTAATAGCATGTTGGCACGCAAGGTAAACCATTATAAGCTCCTAGCTAATCAAGCATGGCACAAGAAACTATGATCTCTAGTTGTCATTGCAAACATGTTCATTAATAATAGGCTGAATCAGGAATGATGAACTAATCATATTTACAAAAACAAAAGAGGTCGAGTTCATACCAGCTTTTCTCATCTCAGCCAGTCCATCATATATCACCATAATTGCCTTTCACTTGCACAACCGAACGATGTGAATAATAATAATAGTGCGTGTGCATTGGACTAAACTAGAATCTGCAAGCATTCAATAAACATTAGAAGACAAGGCAATATCGGCTCTTTTGCCACTTCAACAATTTAATTATGGTCTTCTCCTATTGACCCCCAAAGAAAAGAAAAGGAATAAAACTATTTACATGGGAGAGCTCCCAACAAGCAAAAGAAGAGCAGGAAATCTTTTTGGGTTTTCTTTTTAATTACTACTACAAGCATGGAAATTAAACTAACTAAAAGCTACAACTAATTTTTTGGTTTTTCTTAAGGTTTATCAAACACACAAGAAGAAAGCATAAAAGGGAAAATAAACTAGCATGGATGATACAATGAAAAAGTATGAGCACCGACATCTAGCAATGAGTGTGTGAACATAAATGTAATGTCGGTGAGAAATGCGTACTCCCCCAAGCTTAGGCTTTTGGCCTAAGTTGGTCTATGGCCATGGTTGGCCTTGCGGATATCCATAATAGTAGTTGGGGTCGTACTACGATGCAGCGGCTATCGCTTGTTGAGCTGCAGCATGGCGATGAGCGGCCTCCGCTCTCCTCTCGTACTCATCTGCCTCCTCTCTGGTAATAGTATATATTCCTTTTGCCTGATGATCAAATAAGGCAAGAGCAGGGAGAGTAATGTGGACATCATGGCGTATGTCAAAGATTAGTTGATACTGGAGAAGTGATTCATTCCTCTCGAAAAAGTGGTGGTGAACCATAGCATTAAAATCTACATAAGCAGGAGGTAATTCAATATCATGTTCGCATATGGCTATACCAAGAAAATTAGCTATGCGGGTTGCATATATTCCACCAAAGAAATCTCCATTAAATCTATTAAGATGCAACCTATGTGCAACAATGGCTCCCAAATTATAATATTTATCTCCTAACACAGCACTCCTAAGAATACTGAGGTCAGGGCTACACACGTGACATGCCTCATCTTTACCATTAATGCATCTACCTATGAAGAGAGCAAAATAATGTATAGCTGGAAAGTGAATGCTCCATATGGTAGCTTTTGTAATATCTCTAGATTCTCCCATAGTTATGCTAGCAAGCAAATCTCTAAATTCAGATTTGCGAGGATCCCTTATACTACCCCATTGTTGAAGTTTGCAAGCAGTGGTAAAGTCATCTAAGTCCATAGTATAAGAATTTTCATAAAGGTCAAACAGGACAGTTGGAGAATTACATGAAGTTGGAAATTCAAACCTCCTCACAAAGGTACTGGTGAGGTTGTGATACTGACTGCACTTCCTCGAAGCTCACAAGATCGGTGTTACGCAAATATGCGTTGAATTCTTCATTAATTCCTGCTCGATCCATAAAATTTTCAGAAGGCCACTCACAAGGACGCACTAGAGCGTCTCTTGGTGGCTCTTCATCAGCATCAGGCATTGCAAGCCTGGGTCCTTGCTTCCTTGAGGAACCACCTTGGAACATTTTCCTAAGCATTTTTCTTCCTCTGAAAAATTCTGATTTTTTTTTAGAAACTTCAAAATAAAAGTAAACCAAACTCAATAATATTGATAGCAACCACTCCTACAAGTGCCTAGGGCCTATATCATGCATCAAAACTACTTTTGACCATATAAATTTGACATGCAAGCTCAAGAACAGGGTCACCTAAGCAGCAAAAATTTGCAATGAATAAAGCACTAGAACAAAAACTAATCGGACCAATGGAGGAGTCACATACCAAGGAACAATCTCCCCAAGCAGTTTTGTGAAAGGTGCTTTGAGCAAGGAGATCGAAAATGGCAGCAAGATGGGCTAGAACTCATGCTTGAGCTGGATATTCGTGTTTGTGGGAGGAAGAAGAAGTGGGTGGGTGCAGGAATAAGTGGAGGAGGGCCACCATGGGCCCACGAGGGAGGGGGCGCGCCCAGGGGGGTAGGGCGCGCCCTCCACCCTCATGGGCAGGTGGTTGACCCCCTGCTATGTTCTCAGTGCCAAATATTCTCAAATATTCTAGAAAAAAATCATATTTAAATTTCGGGGCATTTGGAGAACTTTTATTTTCGGGGTATTTTTATATTCCACGGATAATCAGATAACAGACAGAAAAATATTTATTTTTATTTTATTTAATATAAATAACAGAAAGTAAAAGGAGGGTACATAATGTTGTGCCTTCTAGTTTCATCCATCTCATGCTCATCAGAAGGAATCCCCTAACAAGGTTGATCAAGTCTTGTTAACGAACCCATTCCAAATAACATGGAACCGGAGAAATTTTGAATAACACTACGCTACCTCAACGGGGATATGCACATCCCCAATAATAAGAATGTCATATTTCTTCTTGACAGTAGGAAGAGGAAATTCAAAACCTCCAAATATAATCATGGAATTTTTCCAATAGAATTGATACTGTGAACTTGAGGTTGTTTCCTTGAAAAGTGTACTGTATGCTCATTGCCATTAACATCAAAAGTGACATTGCCTTTAGTGCAATCAATAACAGCCCCTGCAATATTCAAAAAGGGTCTTCCAAGACTAATAGACATACTATCGTCCTCGGAGATATCAAGAATAACAAAGTCCGTTAAAATAGTAACATTTGGAACTACAACAGGCACATCCTCACAAATACCGACAGGTATAGTAGTTGATTTATCAGCCATTTGCAAAGATATTTCAATAGGTGTCAACTTATTCAAATCAAGTCTACGATATAAAGAGAGAGGCATAACACTAACACCGGCTCTAAGATCACATAAAGCAGTTTTAACATAGTTTCTTTTAATATAGCATGGTATAGTGGGTACTCCTGGATCTCCAAGTTTCTTTGGTATTCCACCCTTAAAAGTATAATTAGCAAGCATGGTGGAAATTTCAGCTTCCGGTATCTTTCTTTTATTTGTAACAATATCTTTCATATACTTAGCATAAGGATTCATTTTGAGCATATCAGTTAATCGCATACGCAAAAAGATAGGTCTAATCATTTCAGCAAAGCGCTCAAAATCCACATCATCCTTTTTCTTAGATGGTTTGGGAGGAAAAGGCATGGGTTTCTGAACCAATGGTTCTCTTTCTTTAGCATGTTTCCTACTTTCCTAGCAACAAAGTATTTCTTATCATAACGTTGATTCTTTGATTGTGGGTTATCGAGATCAACAGCAGGTTCAATTTCTATATCATTATCATTGCTAGGTTGAGCATTATCATGAATATTATTATTAGCATTATCACTAGTTTCAGGTTCATTACCAGATTGTGTTTCAGCATGAGAAATAGAAATATCATTTGGATTCTCAGGTGTTTCAGTAACAGGTTCACTAGAAGCATGCAAAGTCCTATCATTTTTCTTTTTCTTCCTTTTAGAATGACTAGGTGCATTTATATTATTTCTCTGAGACTCTTGCTCAACTCGCTTAGGGTGGCCTTCAGGATACAAAGGTTCCTGAGTCATTTTACCACCTCTAGTCATAACTCTAACAACATGATCATTATCTTTACTATTCAATTCATTGAGCAATTTTTTTTGAGCTTTAAGTACTTGTTCTACTTGAGTGGTAACCATAGAAGCATGTTTACTAATAAGTTTAAGTTCACCTTTCACATTAGCCATATAATCACCCAAGTGTTCAAGCATATTTGAATTGTATTTCAATTGTCTACCAAAATAAGCATTAAAGTCTTCTTGCTTAGCCATAAATCTATCAAACTCATCTAAGCATGGGCTAGCAAACTTAGTAAATGGGATTACAGCTTTATCATATCTATAGAGAGAATTTACCTTTACTACCTGTGTCGGGTTATCAAGACCATGAGTTTCTTCAATAGGTAAGGGATTAAGATCATATATTTCTTCAACAGGCGGTAAATTAAGACCATATATTTCTTCAATAGGAGGTAAATTCTTAACATCTTCAGCTTTAATACCTTTTTCTTTCATACATTTATTTGCCTCTTGCATATCTTCAGGACTGAAAAATAGAATACCCCTCTTCTTCGGAGTTGGTTTAGGAATAGGCTCAGGAATTGGCTCCGGAAGTGTCCAATTATTTTCATTTGTCAACATATTATTCAATAGAATTTCAGCTTCATCCGGTGTTCTTTCCCTGAAAACAGAACCATCACAACTATCCAGGTAATCTCTGGAGGCATCGGTTAGTCCATTATAAAAGATATCATGTATTTCATTTTTCTTAAGAGGATGATCAGGCAAAGCATTAAGTAATTGGAGAAGCCTCCCCCAAGCTTGTGGGAGACTCTCTTCTTCAATTTGCACAAAATTATATATATATATCCCTTAAAGCAGCTTGTTTCTTATGAGCAGGGAAATATTTAACAGAGAAGTAATAAATCATATCCTGGGGACTACGCACACAATAAGGATCAAGAGAATTAAACCATATCTTAGCATCACCCTTTAATGAGAACGGAAATATTTTAAGGATATAAAAGTAATGAGTTCTCTCATCTTTAGTGAGCAGGGTGGCTATATCATTTAATTTAGTAAGATGTGCCACAATAGTTTCAGATTCATAGCCATGGAAAGGATCAGATTCAACCAAAGTAATTATATAAGGATCAACGGAGAATTCATAATCCTTATCGGTAACACAGACAGGTGAAGTAGCAAAAGCAGGGTCAAGTTTCATTCTACCATTTAGAGATTGCTTATTCCATTTAGCTAATAACATCTTAAGTTCATTTCTATCCTTGCAAGCTAAAATAGCTAAAGAAGCTTCTTGATCAAAAACATAACCCTCAAGAATAACAAGTGATTCTTCGTCATCACTTTCATCAGTATTATCGGATTCAATATTTTCAATCTCTCTAGCCCTAGCAATTTGTTCATCAAGAAATTTACCAAGTGGCACAGTAGTATCAAGCATAGAAGTAGTTTCGTCATAAGTATCATGCATAGCAGAAGTGGCATCATCAATAACATGCGACATATCAAAACGAATAGCAGAAGAAGGTATAGGTGTCGCAAGCTTACTCAAAATAGAAGGTGGATCAAGTGCAGAGCTGGATGGCAGTTGAGGGATAAATCTTGGTTCTTGGATCTTTCAAGTTCTTCATAATGATAAGCAGATATAAATCCCAAGTAACTCAAAGCATAGAGGTATGCTCTCGGCAACGGTGCCAGAAAATGGTCTTGATAACCCACAAGTATAGGGGATCGCAACAGTTTTCGAGGGTAGAGTATTCAACCCAAATTTATTGATTCGACACAAGGGGAGCCAAAGAATATTGTCAAGTATTAGCAGCTGAGTTGTCAATTCAACCACACCTGGAAACTTAGTATCTGCAGCAAAGTATTTAGTAGCAAAGTAATATGATAGTAGTGGTAACGGTAGCAAAAGGTAATAGTAGTAAAAGTGATGTTTTTGGTATTTCGTAGTGATGATAACAATAGCAACGGGAAATTAAATAAGCGAAGAACAATGTATGGAAAGCTCGTAGGCAATGGATCGGTGATGGACAATTATGCCAGATGCGGTTCATCATGTAACAGTCATAACCTAGGGTGACACAGAACAAGCTCCAGTTCATTGATATAATGTAGGCATGTATTCTGAACAAAGTCATACGTGCTTATGGAAAAGAACTTGCATGACATCTTTTGCCCTACCCTCCCGTGGCAGCGGGGTCCTTACGGAAACTAAGGGATATTAAGGCCTCCTTTTAATAGAGAACCGGAACAAAGCATTAACACATAGTGAATACATTAACTCCTCAAACTACGGTCATCACCGGTAAGTATCCCGATTATTGTCACTTCGGGGTTAACGGATCATAACACATAATAGGTGACTATAGACTTGCAAGATAGGATCAAGAACACTCATATATTGATGAAAACATAATAGGTTCAGATCTGAAATCATGGCACTCGGGCCCTATTGACAAGCATTAAGCATTGCAAAGTCATAGCAACATCAATCTCAGAACATAGTGGATACTAGGGATCAAACCCTAACAAAACTAACTCGATTACATGATAGATCCCATCGAACCCATCACCGTCCAGCAAGCCTACGATGGAATTACTCACGCACGGTGGTGAGCATCTTGAAATTGGTGATGGAGGATGGTTGATGATGACGATGGTGACGGATTCCCCTCTCTGGAGCCCCGAACAGACTCCAGATCAGCCCTCCCAAGAGGTTTTAGGGCTTGGCGGCGGCTCTGTATCGTAAAACGCGATGAATTCTTCTCTCTAGTTTTTTTCTACCCGAAACACAATATATGGAGTTGGAGTTGGAGTCGGAGAGGCATCAGGGGGCCCACGAGGTAGGGGGCACGCCCTAGGTGGGCAGGCGCGCCCCCCACCCTCGTGGACAGGTGGTGCCCCCTTGCCTTCATCTTTTGCAGGTATTTTTCATATTTTCCAAAAAGTTTCTCCGTGAAGTTTCAGGTCATTCCGAGAATGTTTGTTTCTGCACATAAATAACACCATGGTAATTCTGTGGAAAACAGCGTCAGTCCGAGTTAGTTCCATTCAAATCATGCAAGTTAGAGTCCAAAACATGAGCAAAAGTGTTTGGAAAAGTAGATACGACGGAGATGTATCAGCGATGTCGAAGTCCACCAGCTCGGTGCGGTAGTTGTCGCGTGTGCCGAAGGTGATAGGGAGGAGGATCTTTCCCAGAGAGTGGGCAGCTCCACCACCCACTCCCGGGAAGGGCTTGCTTAGGACGAGTCGCTCGAGCGGCACGTGAAGAAGGATAAAGGCTTCTACAGAGAGCAAGTTGAGGCCAGCACCACCGTCGATGAGGGTCTTGGTAACGGCCACGTTGCAGATGGTAGGCCTGCAGAGCATTGGGAGCATTCCGGAGCCGGCGATGGAGTTGGGGTGGTCTTCTGAGCCGAAGGTGAGGTCGGCCTCTGGCGCAGCCCAACCCGGCGGAGCCCCCAAGCACTTGGAGGTGGCCCCGATCTGAGGGAGGAATAGCTTGATGTGGCGGTATGAAGGTGGTGCTTGAGAGCCGCCCAGTAGGGCCGCGACTGCGTGGTGCGCCGACACCGCGTAGCGAGAAGCGAAGAGGTCACGGAGTTCCCCCCAGGAGGCCACCGTGGATCCCGGGAGGTTCAGCAGTCAGGCGCGCGGCTCGCCAGCGAGGGCCATGGGGAACCAGTTCGCCATGATCTTGTCGTTGCCTGCGGTTTCAAGGAAAACCTCCTCGTACGCCCGCAGGAACAATGTCGTGTCTGCCGCGTCGTCGTAACTTGGCGGCATCTCCGGTTTGAACTTGGTCGGGCACCGCACTCGCCGTAGGGCGGGGCCAGGGCTTGGTACCCAGACGTCCCACTGTCGATGTCGGCCGCAGAGGTGGATGGCGGGGCACCTGCCATGGGGGCGAAGTCTAGCAGCGCGGGGTGTAGGTTGGTGAAGAGGAGCTCTGGTGCACCCCTACCTGGCGCACCAAATGTCGGATGTGGGGTTCCGGCAAACACTGGGGTGCGTGTGAAGTCTTTCCCTCCTACCAATCTACGCCCTAGCTCGCTGAAGTCTCGCAGACGAACTCGACGAACTCGCAACACAGAAAGACACGGGATTTATAGTGGTTCGGGCCACCATTGTGGTGTAATACCATACTCCAGTGTGGTGGTGGTGGATTGCCTCTTGGGCTGATGATGAACAGTACAAGGGGAAGAACAGCCTCCTGAGGTTGAGGTGTTCTTGTGCTTGGCTAACTTGTGCGGGTGAGAGTGATCTGCCTCTCCTCTATGGTAGTGGCTAGCTCTACTTATATAGGCCCTGATCCTCTTCCCAAATGTTGAGCGGGAAGGGAGCCAATAACGGCGAGAAAATTCGAAGGGGGACAGCTAGTACAAGCTATCCGGACAAAAGTGGTCTTCCCCCGTGAAAGGCTCTGGTGGTGACGTCGTCTTGGATCCAGGATGACCTCTGTCTTGCCGTGGTTCTGGTCTTGGTCCCGTTGCACCGATATGGCAACCTTTGCCTGATGCCTCGGTACTTTTCGCCTGTGCCTCCTTCCTTAGCATCAAAGAGGAAACAAGGATGTTGCGCCTGCCTGACGCCCGCCTGGTGTCAATCGTGATGGCTCACGTCATGAGAGCCTCATGAGGTTTGCCCCGCCTTGATATCTCCTCTCCTCGTGAGCCTGCCTGACTAGGCCACTCTAGAGGAGGTCTTGCGTCATCCGCCTCGCAAGGCTTGGCCCCTCACGAGGGTCTTTGATTCCTTGTTGATGAAGATGGGTCATATAGCCTACTGTCTTAGCCACGACGTGGGCCGCAGGCAGACAAGTCTAGGGACCCCCGTTCCAAGAACGCCGTCAGCGAAGGCCAGAAGCGCTCCTGAGATGCAGCCCGCCGTATGGTGGTGGGCGGCCGTCGCCACGTATGGGGAGCTACACCGGGTGGTGGGCGGCGGTCACCAAGTATGGCCCTTGCCTCCTGAAGCTCCTGGGTCGCCTTGACGATGAACTCCTTAGCACTGGGCGCTCCATGCCCAGCGCCCTCCTGAGGGAAATGTGCGGCGAAGCATGCCTCCACCTCATGCCCGAGCGCCTCCCTTTGTGATGTTGGCTAGGTCTGAGGACCTCTAGAAGAGAGCCCCCGAGCCTTTCCCGAGGAGGGCGCCGGGCGTGCCTTCCTATGCGAGGGAGGGAGGCGCCCCATCTGTGGGCGCGGATCCTGGGGTGGTGTCATTGGAGACGCCGCTCTCCTAAGGCCCTGGGTGGAGTAGCTTCTTCTTCTTCTTAGGGATGGCCTCAGGAGGGTACGTGGTGCCTTCGTTGTCGGGGTCTTCGATCGCAGCGTCTTGGTAGGCACACCCAAGGGAGCACACCACATCTCTTTCTTTGCAGGGGACCGTCATGACTCCGCCACTCCCTGGCATCTTGAGGACATTGTAACCGTGGTGGGTCACTGCCATAAACTTGGCCAATGCTGGATACCCAAGGATGGCATTGTACGGCAGACGGATGTGGGTGACGTCGAAGTCGATGGGCTCGGTGTGGTATTTGCTATGCTGGCTGAAGGTGAGAGAGAGGTGGACCTGCCCTATTGGGGTGGTGGAGCTATCGGTCACTCCAGAGAAAGGCTTGGTAGGTTATAGATGATCTTATGGCAATTGGTGGCTATCGAACGTCTTGACGGACATGACATTGAGCCCTGCGCCGCCATCGATGAGGGTCTTGGTGACTTGGACGCTGCTGATGATGGGTGAACAAAGCATCGGAAGGATGCCGGCGGTCGCCGCACACTTGAGTCGGTCCACCGAGCTGAAGGTGATGGCGCACTTGGAACACCTCAGCGGGCGCGTGGCCTCGAGCCTGGGAAGGGTTGCGTTCACCTCACAAGCAAACTACTTGAAGATGCGCTGGGTAGCTAGGGCCTGAGAACCGCCCAAGATGCAAGTGATAGTGCGTGGGTCCTGGAAGCCCCTAGCCCCCTCGTCCTAATGGTGGTCATCGTTCCTCCTTGGTGGTGGCGGCAACGGAGGGAGGCCAGCATACCCCTGAGGATTGTGCTCACGAGGCTGGTCCCTCCAGGCGCCCTCGTGAGGCTGTTCCTGCCAATGGTCCTCGCGAGGGCGGTCGCGCCACTCCTGACGGGGGCCGCGGTCGTCCCAGTGCCCCCCACTTCGTCCTCCTCCTCGGCCGTAGCCCCGGTCGTTGCGCTCGGGGCACCGACCGAAGCGTCCAACTCGAATGGCCCTAAGCTCTTAGCAGTCATTGGTGTTGTGGCTGTGTCCATTGTGGAAGGCGCAGAACAGCCGGCTGCTCTTAGATGACTCGGGGTGGTCCGGGACGCGCTTCGTGTCCGGCTCCACCGCGAGCATGGATACTCCCTTGCACCTCACGTCCTTCGCCTTGGCCTTCTTCTCTTCTCGGTCGGCAGCAGGGAGCTCGAGGAGGGAGAGGCGCCCCTCCTCAGCTCTTGCGCACTTGGTCACCGTGTTAAACATTTCCAGGGCAGTGCACAATTCCTCGTGGATGGGGAGCTCCTCCTTCATCTTGATGTCGCGGACGCCATCAAAGAATTCTGAGATGATGGCTTCGTCTGTTACCTTGGGAATTTTGAGGCGAACGCTATTGCAGCGCTGGATGTACTTCTGCAGGGTCTCTCCTGGCTGTTGTTTGATGCGGTGCAGGTCACCCATGGCCGATGGGCGGTCGTGAGAGCCCTGGAAGTTGGCGACGAAGCGGTCGCGCATCTCACTCCAGGAGGACATTGACCCCAGTGGGAAGTTCAAGAGCCACGAGCGAGCACCATCCTTGAGAGCCATGGGAAACCAGTTCGCCATGACTTCCTCGTCGCCGTTGGCCGCCTCAATGCTCAGTTTGTAGAGCTGCAAGAACTAGGCAGGATCAGGGGTGTCGTTGTAGCACGGAGGGAGGTCTGGCTTGAACTTGCCTGGACAGACTACGCTACGCAGCTCTGGAGTGATGGCACGGAAGCCTGCGGTGGCCACTGGGCCCGTTGTGGGGGCAGAGCTTGATCTTGATGCCTACGCACCGCCGCCGCAGGCGGCACGCGGTCTTGACGTGGTGGCGCCGGGAGTTAAGGAGCGTTTTCCAGCGGTCGGGGAACTTCTTGCCAGCTTCCTTCTTCGCGTGCGGGCACCCGGCATGGCAAGTCATGCTGAGGGGCCGCGCGTCTTGGCACCTGGATGGCATCTTGGTGCGGAGGTGGTGAAGGGGCTCCAAGAGCTACGTTTCCCGTAGCTGGGGGAGGGCGAGCCAGCGAGAGAGATGGTGTGGCGGAGCCCCCATCAGCGATGACGAGCTCGGCGATGCGGTCCAGCCAGTCCTCATAGAGGTCGTCGCCCGGGCGGTAGCACAGGAGCTCACGTGCCAGGAGCAACGTGGCCTGCCGCGTCCGTGGATGCGACAAGCGTGGGCCGATGAGTCGACCGGAGTCAGCGACGGGGTGGCGGTGCGGCCGTCCCGTCGCACGGAGGGGTGCAGCGATGATGCTTGCTGCTTGTTTCCCGCCGGGCCTGTGGCGGCGTTGGCGGCGGGTGATGGAGAACGACGGGGAGGCCCACTGATAGGAGCTGTCTGAGCGACACGGGTGGCGAGGGCGGCTCAGCGCTAGGCGTGGGCTTGGCGTGCATCCTCCATGGACATGGTGGAGCAGTGGAGCGTGGGTCGACGGAAGAAAAGCTTCAGCACACCCCTACCTGGCGCGCCAAATTTTGGAATACGGGTTCTGGCAAACCCTTGAGGTTCGAACACTAGGGTGCGCACGAAGATCTCTCTCCCCTAGCTCACGCTCTCGCCACGATCTCAAAGCCTAGCTCGCTGAACCCAACGAACAAGGGACACAAGAGTTTATACTGGTTCGGGCCACCGTTGTAGTGTAATACCCTACTCTAGTGTGGTGTGGTGGATTGCCTTGTAGGCTGAGGATGAACAAGTACAAGGGATGAACAGCCTCCTGAGGAGAGGTGTTCTTGAGCTCGGTGAGCTTATATGGTGGCCTTGGTGGAATGGATCCAGTCCAAGATGAGATGCCTCCCAACGGTGGTGGCTAGTCCTATATATAGAGGCCCGGGTTCTCTCCCCAAATATTAGGCAGGAAGGGATCCCACAACGGCCAATTTGAAGGGGGACAGCTAGTACAAGTTATCCTGACAAAATGTGGTCTTCGCTTGCCAAGGACTCTGGTGGTGACGCCATCATGGGCTCCGCGGTGACCTCCGTCCTGCCGTCCTACTGGTCTTGGTATCGTTGCACCGATATGGAAACCTTTGCCTGATGCCTCGGGACTCCTCACCCGCGCTTGCCCTTTTAGCACCAAAGAGGCAACGAGTACTCTGCGCCCGCTGGCGCCTACCTGGCCTTGGTCGTCATGGCTCACGTCACGCGCTCCTCGCGAGGTGCCCCTCGCATAGATATCTCCGCTCCTCGGGAGCCAGCCTAGGGAGGCCGCCTCGAATGAGGTCTTGTGTCTTCCGCCTCGCAAGGCTTGGCCCCTCGCGATGGTCTTGAGTGGTTGTTGACGAAGATGGGCCATACCAGGCCACTGGTGGAGCCATGCCCCGGGCCGCAGGCAGGCAAGTCTAGGTACCCCCATTCCCACGAGGCCGATAGGCTCAATGTCCTCTCCAGCGAGACGTTCGACCGCCTCCAACTGCCCTACGACCTGCCGCAGCCCACCAATCCTTTCTCAGGAGTGACCGATGACTCCACCACCCGATAGGGCAGATCCGCCTCCCTGTCACCTTCGGCACCGGTGACAACTACCGCACTGTGCTCATTGACTTCGACGTCTCCCACATTCACCTCCCGTACAATGCCATCCTCTGGTATCCGGCCCTGGCCAAGTTCATGGCAGTGACCCACCATGGCTACAATGTCCTCAAGATGGCAGGAAGCTGCGGCGTCATCTCAGTCGCCTGCGAAGAGAAGGATGTGGTGTGCTCTCTCGAGCGCGCCTACCAGGCTGCGGCTGTCGAGGACTTAGACAACGAGGGTGCTGTCTACCCCCTGAGACTGCCCCCAAGAAGAAGAAGCAGCTGCTCCAGCAATGACCTCAGGAGGGCGGGGCGCCTTCCCGTCTTGCATAGAAAGGCGCGCCCGGCGCCCCTCTCAGGCTAGGCTCGGGGGCTCTACTCTGGAGGGCCTCCAATCTGACCAGCGTCATGAGGGAGGTGTTCGGGCACCATGTGGAGGCGTGCTTCAACACGCGCTTCCATGAGGAAAGCGCAGGGCACAAGGCGCCAGGCGCTCAAGAGTTCATGACCGAGGCAACCGAGGAGCTTCAGGAAGCAATAGCTATGTCGGGCGACCGTCGGCCACCACCCATCGCACCTCCCTGCCCCGACGAGTACAGTGAGCTACACGCCTGCGTCAACATCCCTGGGCTCAAGAGGGCCGCGTTTGAGGAGCTCTTCTAGCCATCCTACATTGGCCGATGCGAGGGCCTGCCTCACAGCTATGTCTGCATGCCTTTCAGCTTGTTGAACAGGGCTGTCGTGCATCAGCGCCACATGCAGGGCGTCCTAGCAGCTCATGAGGCCAACCACCAGGCGACCCTGACGGAGATGGCGATGGATCCTTGTGAGCCCTCCAAGTCTCCAGAGCCACCCGAGGTTCAGGGCCTGGGCGGCTCATGAGGAGCGACTTCGGCAACACGCATCTTCAGCTTCCTCATCAGTTCTTCAACAATGGTGCCAGGTGACATCTTTTTGGTTCGTTCAGTTGGGGGCGCCCCTTTGGCTGTATTGTCCCCAAGCCACGTGGGTCCATCCCTGCGGCATGTATCCTTCCTGCATCTATCAGAACTGGCTTTACCTTCAATCATTAGATACTTTATGCTTATCATCTGCCTATCCGGTTCTTCGTCGCCATGAACGTCATACGCCCTTGCAAGCCCACCCATGACCGCCTCATGATTAAGGACTGGCACAACGTATGTTCTCGGGTTCGTCCCTGCAGCGTCGCTAAACCCAAGTGGCTGAGCTCCGGCTTGTGGGCTAGCTCCTATGCACGTCACCTCCCATGGTCCTTGGTGCCTTGTTCTCGCATGAGCTAATCATGGGTTGATGAGTAAGGGCACGCGACCCGGTGCCTCGTCACCACGGGAGTCGCGCGCCGGTTGTCTTTCTTTAGGACCTTCGCATGAGAAGATTGGGCATGGCATTTGTGCTCAGGTTCGTCCCTGTAGCGTCAATAAACCCAACGGTTGAGCTCTGTCTGGCGGGCCGGTCCCGTTCACGTCACCTCCTTGGATCCTTGTTGTTTGGCCTTCTCATGCAATAACCTCAGGAGATTCACTCGGCGCAGGTTGGCTAACCATCTCGGAAGGCTATCACAAGTGTTCCGAATCGAATTCGGGTGCAACCCGACTTGAGGTAGGGCCTCGTAAGTCTCGCACTGGCTTGCGAGTGCCCATACACACCTCCTCTAGCCCTGCCGTGCAAGCCACGTGTCAGGGCGGGGCTGTACACACCCCGGCGACTCTCCTCGGAGGGGGCTCCCACCCATGTACTAGTGGAAGCACCATGCTCTGTGCTGGCAATCGACACGGTCGAGGAGCGGCTATGCCCGTGCAAGAGCGAAAGCGCCATGCTCCGCACTCATGATAAACAACTGAGGGTGGCCTCACGGCTTCGTTAACCTGAGGGAGCCGCCAGTCTTGGTGCTCATCCTCACCGTGCTGCTTTCCCCTCGGGATTGTCGCACGAGGGGGCTGGGCACGGGGGCTATGCTCAGTCAGGCCCGGCGTACGCCACCTTGCTAGGGGGACTCCTCAGCATCGCGACTCAGGAGCCTAATTGGTCACGTAGCCCCTCACCCCTTGGTCTCATCTTGGTGATCCGGATGCCCCAACGGCGGCTGAGGTATGCGTAGGGCTGGACCCTACCGACACAGAATGCTAAGGCCTACTCACACATCTCCTTCCTGAGGGTTGTTTGCACGTCAAGGGGGACTGCTGAGCATCGCAACTCAGGAGCCTAACTGGTCACGTAGCCCCTCACCCCTTGGTCTCGCCCTTGTGATCTGGATGATCCAACAGCGGCTGAGGTGTGCACGGGGCCGGGCCCTGCCGACGTAGAATGTTAAAGGGAAAGGAGATCGTAGAACCCTAGCAAATTATTACAAAATATATTGTTTCTTTAGAGTACCAGGCACAAGTTCTTACGCCTCCATGAGGCACGGTACATGGTGCAGGACTTGAACAGAGGGAAGTGCAACCATCAAGCTTCTTCTTCAGCCATGGACGCCGCCATCACCCACTAGGAGAGCCCCACGTTGACGACGTCGTTGCCGTCCTTGCCGCTAGTCGTGGTCACGGGGTCGACGACGAGGAACTTCCACAGCAGGGCCTCCACCTGACCCTTCATGGCCTCAGCAGAGGTGGTGTAGGACTCGGGGTCCACGGGCTCTAGCAAGGCACCGAGGTCAAAGATGGTGTCCCGGAGATAGAGGTGGCTGAAGACGCGGGCCTCCCCTCCACCATGGGGCCCACTCCGACAATGATGCCCCCGAGCACCGTGACGAGCTTGAGAAGAAGCTCGGCGGGGCCTTCCTCCGAAGTCAACAACGGCTCCTTGTACCCGCTCCCACAGAGATCCTCTAGTGCCTTGCAGGACCTCAACTCAAGGGAGTCGAAGGCGGAGCGCCCCATGGCGGCCGTCTTCTTAGCAGCGGCGAGGAGCTTCTCCCTGGTTTCTAGCTAAGCTTTGTCCTCAGAGACAAGCTTGTCGTGGGACTCCTGGGCCGCCTCCACCTCCTCCTTTAGCTTATCCAGGCAACCACGCTCCATGGCGTGTTGCCGGGCTACCTACTCCAACTTAGCGTCACGGTCAGCGAGCTTCCCGGGTCTTTGCTACCTGTTGAGCTTGCATTGGCTTTTCCCTTGAAGAGGAAAGGTTGATAGAGCAAAGGAGAGTAAGTATTTCCCTCAGTTTTGAGAACCAAGGTATCAATCCAGTAGGAGACTACACAACAAGCCACCGAATACCTGCACAAAAAAAACACCAACTTGCAACCAGCGCGACAAAGGGGTTGTCAATCCCTTCATGGTTATTCGCAAAGTAAGATCTAATAGAGATGGATAAACGGTAAAGTAATATTTTTGGTATTTTTGGTTTATGAAACGGGAAGTAAAGGATTGCAGAAGAAAGTAAATCGGAAACTAAAATTGTAGATCGGAAACTTATATGATAGAAAATAGACCCGGGGGCCATAGGTTTCACTAGAGGCTTCTCTCAAGATAGAAGTTATTACGGTGGGTGAAAAAATTATTGCCGAGCAATTGACAGAAAAGCGCAATGTTATGACGATATCTAAGGCAATGATCATGAATATAGGCATCACGTCCGTGTCAAGTAGATCGAAATGATTCTGCATCTACTACAATTACTCCACACATCGACCGACTCCTACCTGCATCTAGAGTATTAAGTTCATAAGAACAGAGTAAGTAATTAAGCAAGATGACATGATGTAGCGGGATTAACTCAAGCAATATGATGAAAACCCCATCTTGTTATCCTCGATGGAAACAATACAATACGTGCCTTGCTGCCCCTACTGTCACTGGGAAAGGACACCGCAAGTTTGAACCCAAAGCTAAACACTTCTCCCATTGC
The DNA here is from genome assembly GCF_002162155.2 of Triticum dicoccoides. NCBI lineage: Eukaryota > Viridiplantae > Streptophyta > Magnoliopsida > Poales > Poaceae > Triticum > Triticum dicoccoides. The sequence continues at coordinate 331,630,856 of NC_041386.1, forward strand.
AAGAAAAACCAATCTAGTTGGACAAGCCAAATCAATAGTTCGAAGAGACTTGCAAAGATGTCAAATCATGCATATAAGAATTCAAAGGAGATTCAAATAATATCATAGATAAGATGATCATAAATCCACAATTCATCGGATCTCTACAAACACACCGTAAAAGAGTATTACATCGAATAGATCTCCAAGAACATCGATGATAACTCTATATTGAGAATCAAAGAGAGAGAAGAAGCCATCTAGCTACTAGCTATGGATCCGTAGGTCTGAAGTAAACTACTCACGCTTCATCGGAGAGGCAATGGTGTTGATGCAGAAGCCCCCCGTGATCAATTCGCCCTTCGGATGTTTTTGGGGTATAAGAGTATATATAGGCGGAAGAATTAGGTCAAGGGAGTTACGAGGGGCCCACAAGGTCGGGGGGCGTGCCCCACCACCCTGGTCATGCCCTCCACCCTTGTGGCCGCCTCGAGGCTCCTTTGACTTGCACTCCAAGTCTCCTGGGTGTCTTTTGGTCCAAGAAAAATCATCACGAAAGTTTTATTCCGTTTAGACTCTGTTTGGTATTTGTTTTCTGCAAAAATCTAAAACAAGGAAAAACAGAAAACTGGCACTGGGCTCTAGGTTAATAGGTTAGTCCCAAAAATCATATAAAATAGCTTATTAATTCATATAAAACATCCAAAACAGATAATATAATAGCATGGAACAATAAAAAACTATAGATACGTTCGAGACGTATCAAGCATCCCCAAGCTTAATTCCTGCTCGTCCTTGCATAGGTAAATGATAAAAACAGAATTTTTGATGTGGAATGCTACCTAACATATTTATCCATGTAATTCTCTTTATTGTGGCATGAATGTTCAGATCCATAAGATTCAAAACAAAAGTTTAATGTTGATATAAAAACTATAATACTTCAAGCATACTAACAAAATAGTTATGTCTTCTCAAAATAACATGGCCAAAGAAAGCTTATCCCTAGAAAATCATATAGTATGGCTGTGCTCCATCTTCATCACACAAAATATTTAAATAATGCACAACCCCGATGACAAGCCAAGCAATTGTTTCATACTTTTGACGTTCTCTAATTTTTTCAACTTTCACGCGATACATGAGTGTGAGCCATGGATATAACACTATAGGTGGAATAGATGGTGGTTGTGGACAAGACCAAAAGAAGGAGATAGTCTCACATCAACAAGGTGTATCAACGGGCTATGGAGATGCCCATTAATACATATCAATGTTAGTGAGTAGGGTTTACCATGCAACAAATGCACTAGAGTTGTAAGTTTATGAAAGCTCAGAAAGAAACTTATGCATCCAACTTTCTTGCTCATGAAGACCTAGGGCAATTTGAGGAAGCCCATCATTGGAATATACAAGAAAAGTTCTATAATGAAAAATTCCCACTAGTATATGAAAGTGACAACATAGGAGACTCTCTATCATGAAGATCATGGTGCTACTTTGAAGCACAAGTGTGGTAAAAAGGATAGCAACATTGTCGCTTCTCTCTTTTTCTCTCATTTTTTTATTTGGGCCTTCTCTCATTTTGTTGGCATCCTTTTTTCGTTCGGAGTCTCATCCTAACTTATGGGGGAATCATAGTCTCCATCATCCTTTCTTCACATGGGACAATGCTCTAATAATGAAGATCATCGCGCTTTTATTTACTTACAACTCAAAAATTACAACTCGATACTGAGAACAAAATATGACTCTATGTGAATGCCTCCGGCGGTGTACCGGGATGTGCAATGAATCAAGAGAGACATTTATAAAAAATGATGAATGGTGGCTTTGCCACAAATATGATGTCAACTACATGATCATGAAAAGCAATATGACAATGATGGAGCGTGTCATAATAAATGGAACAGTGGAAAGTTGCATGGAAATATATCTCGGAATGGCTATGGAAATGCCATAGTAGGTAGGTATGGTGGCTGTTTTGAGGAAGGATATGCGGTGGGTTTATGGAGAGGCTAGCAATGGCGGAAAGGTTAGAGTGTGTATAATCCATGGACTCAACATTAGTCATAAAGAACTCACATACTTAATGCAAAAATCTATTAGTCATCGGAACAAAGTACTACGCGCATGCTCCTAGGGGGATAGATTGGTAGGAAAAGACCATCGCTCATCCTGGACTGCCACTCATATGAAGACAATCAATAAATAAATCATGCCCCGACTTCATCACATAACGGTTCACCATACGTGCATGCTACGTGACTCACAAACTTTAACATAAGTATTTCTCAAATTGACAACTACTTACTAGCATGACTCTAATATCACCATCTTCATATCTCAAAACAATCATAAGGAATCAAACTTCTCATAGTATTCAATGCACTTTATATGAGAGTTTTTATTATATCCCTCTTGGATGCCTATCATATTAGGACTAATTTTATAACCAAAGCAAATTACCATGCTTTTTAGATACTCTCAAAATAATATAAGTGAAGTACAAGAGTTCACCAATTTCTATAAAATAAAACCACCGCCGTGCTCTAAAAATATATAAGTGAAGCACTAGAGAAAATTTTGCCTTGGTCAAAAGATATAAGTGAAGCACATAGAGCATTCTAATAAATCCTGATTCATGTATGTCTCTCTCAAAAGGTGTGTACAGCAAGGATGATCATGGAAAACTAAAAAACAAAAACTCAAATCATACAAGACGCTCCAAGCAAAACACATACCATGTGGTGAATAAAATATAGCCTCAAGCAAAGTTACCGATAGACGAAGACGAAAGAGGGGATGCCTTCCCGGGGCATCCCCAAGCTTAGACTCTTGCCACTCTTTATTCCATAGTCCATCAAATCCTTATCCAAAACTTGACACAAAACTCCAACAGAAAATCTCGTAAGCTCTGTTAGTATAAGAAAATAAATCACCAATTTTGGTACTGTTGTGAACTCATTCTTTATTATATTGGTGTAATATCTACTGTATTCCAACTTTCCATGGTTCATACCCCCTGATACTAGCCATAGATGGTCCAAACTAAAAAATCTTGTCTATAAATGCAATATGGTTATTCTGCTTTTGGATGAGCTTGAGGAATTTAGACCACTTTACAGACATGAATCCAATTTCACGAAAGTGGTCAAAAATCATGTGGAGAAATTGCTCCACCTTCAATATCTTTATTGGAAGAAAATATGTACTGTCAGATAGATAAAAGTGGGTGCTGAAAACACCAAGTTCTTTCATGCTATGGCTACTGAGAGACATAGAATAAACTCTATTGCTAGCTTAAAATTACCTGATGGTTCTGTCGTGACTGATCACTCACAAATGGAGAGCATTATATGGAATTGTTTTAAAAACAGAATGGGTTCTTCTAGGGGAATTAACATGGGTTTTGATCTTTCTTCCCTCATTGAACTGGTGGAGGGTTTAGATATTCTCACTAAGCCTTTTGAGAAGGAAGAAATGGACAAGATTGTCAAGCATAAGCCAGTTGATAAAGCTCCAGGCCCAGATGGTTTTAATGGTCTCTTCTTCAAAAGGTGCTGGCACATTATTTCTCAAGATTTTTATGAACTGGCCCAGGCTTTCTTTGATGGTACTGCTCATCTGGAAAATATCAATGATTCATATATCACTCCGGTGCCTAAGAAGCCTTCACCTGAAGAGGTAGGTGATTTTAGACCTATCTCTTTAACATGAATGGGTCTTAAGTTCTTATCCAAGATGGCAGACAATAGGATTCAAGAGGTGATTATGCAGTGTGTTCACAAGCACTAGTATGGGTTCATAAAAAGGAGAACAATTCAGGACTATATTGGGTGGACTTTTGAGTATTTACACCAGTGTCACCAGTCTAAGAGACCAATTGTGATTCTTACATTGGATTTTGAGAAGGCTTTTGATTCCCTTGAGCAAGAGGGAATTGTATAAATATTGAGATATAAGGGCTTCAATGAGAAGTGGATTGTTTGGATGAAGCAACTTTTGTCCAGAGGTACCTCATCTGTTCTGCTTAATGGAGTTCCTGGTAGGAAATTCATATGTAAAAAGGGTGTCAGACAGGGTGATCCAGTCTCTCCCCTCCTTTTTGTCCTAGCTGCTGACCTACTGCAGACTTTAATAAATGACATGTTCAGAAGGAGCATTGTTCGTCTTCCTATACCTTGTCATGACCAGGATTACCCAGTGATTCAGTATGCTAATGACACTTTGATTATCTTACCTGCTGACAAGGACCAACTTATAGCTCTGAAAGACATGCTTAAGGTTTTCACTATGTCCACTGGTCTTGATGTGAATTACCACAAATATTTTTTTTATTCCCATCAATGTGGACACTGCTGTCATGACAGAATTAGCTGCTGCCTTTGGATGCCAGATTGGGAAAATGTCATTTACCTACCTTGGCTTGCCAGTAGGAACTACAAGGCCCAAAATGGTGGATTTTATGCCTTTGGTGGACTGCATGGAGAGGAGAATGACAGCTAGATCCTCTTTTTTAAGGGGGGAAGATTGCAGTTTCTGAACTCTGCCTTGTCTTCTATGCCCATTTTCTTCCTTTGTAGTTTGGCTGTTCCTGCTGGAATTCTAAAGCAATTGGAGAGAATTCAGAGACAATGTCTCTAGAGGAAGAATAGGGGTGAGCCTGCCCCCTCACTTGCAGCTTGGGACCTTATTTGTAGACCAAAAAACAAGGGAGGCCTTGGTATTCTTTATCTGGGTGTTCAAAGTGTGGCACTACTACTCAAACATGCAAATAACTTCCTTAATAAAAAGGATCTACCATGGGTGTCTTTAATTTGGGACTCCTACTATCATGGCAGAGTACCACAAGGAACTGCTGATTGTGACTCTTTCTGGTGGAAGGATATATGCAAGGTCATGCAACACTTTAGGGAGTGTGCTTGGGTTTAGGTAAATGAAGGGGACACTGCCCTCATGTGGTCAGACAAATGGCAACTTGATGAACATGTTTCTATTCTCTAATTCAGATTTCCTAGGCTCTTTTCTTATGTTAAGGACCCCTGGATCACTGTTAAAGAGTTTTTGGACTCTGAGGACATGTTCCAGCACTTCCACCTTCCTTTGTCTAGCCAGGCTTTTGATGACCTGAACACTCTTCAGTCTTTGTTGGATGGCCACAATAGAGAACCTGGGTCCAAGGATATTTGGTTTTGGAGAGGCACTGCCAAGGGATACGCACCAAAGTTGTTTTACTCACATAATTTTGTGTCAGAGTCCTTCAACCATTTGACAGCTTGGATCTGGAAGTCCTCATGTACAATGAAAGTAAAAGTATTTGCTTGGATGCTTATTATGGATAGACTAAACACCAAGGACATGGTGGAAAGGAAACATTGGCATTTGGAGGATGGAGTAAATTGTGTTCTTTGCCCTTTGCAGACTAAGGAAACAAGAGATCATTTGTTCTTTAGTTGCAATTTTAGTGTCAGTTTGGAACTACTTGCAAATTGACTGGTCATCTGGTGACTGTATGGCTGAGTTGGTTATCAATGCTAGCAGGAGCTTCAGGAAACCCTTCTTCACTGAAGTGGTCTTTATAGCATGCTAGAATATGGATTGTCAGGAATGCTAAGGTCTTCAGGCATGAGAGAGATGGCTTCAATAAATTGAGAAGTGCATTCATCCATGACATTACATTAATGCAGTATAGGGTGAAATCTGCCTACAAGGATGATCTCCTTAGATGGATCTCATTTCTGCCACCTTGAGGCATGTAATTTTTAACTTGTTTCTGCTCCTCCTTCCCTTAGAATAGCTTGATTACCTCTTGTAATCCCCGTTTGTACTTGTACTTGATTTCTCTTTTAATAAAGATTTGATATGCTGTGGGGTTTTTTCCCTATAGTTCCCAGTCAAAAAAATAATAAGAAAACAACATGCGTGAAATAGAATCTGTGAAAAACAGAACAGTTCGTACCAATCTGGAGATTTCGAATACTCCTGTAACTCCAAAAATTCTGAGAAATAAAGAAGTCCTAGATAATTTGTTTATTAATCCTCTTCAGAAAGAATCAGTATTTTATCGCACTTCCGTTAAAATTAAAACTAATCTGCTTTGGCGCAAAAGTTTCTGCTTTTCAGCAGGATCAAATTAACTATCACTCTAAGATATCCCAAAGGTCTTACTTGGCACAAACATTAATTAAAACAAAAAACCACATCTAACCATAGGCTAGATGATTTATTCAAATCAAAACAGGACTTAAAAAGCAAGGACAAAAATAAAATTGGGTTGCCTCCCAACAAGCGCTATTGTTTAACACCCCTAGCTAGGCATAAAAACACGAATGGATCTAAGTATTATCATCTTTGGCATGCAATCCATATGTGTCTCTCATCATAGATTCGTAAGGAAATTTAATTTTCTTGATTGGAATGTGTTCCATGCCTTTCCTTAATGGAAATTGAAATCTAATGTCTCCTTCTTTTATATCAATAATTGCACCAATCGTTCTAAGGAAAGGTCTACCAAGAATAATAGGACATGTAGGAGTGCAATCTATATCAATAACAATGAAATCTATGTGCACGTAATTCCTATTTGCAACAATAAGAACATAATTAATTCTTCCCACAGGTTTCTTCATAGTGGAATCCGCAATATGCAAATTTAAGGAATAATCATCAAATTCACGCAAACCTAACACATCACATAAAGTTTTTGGAATCATGCAAAACAGTAGCACCCAAATCACACAAACCATAACATTCATAATCTTTAATCTTAATCTTAATAGTTGGTTCCCAGTCATCCTAAAGTTTTATGGGAATAGAAACTTCCACATTAAGCTTTTCTTCATAAGATTGCATCATAACATCAACGGTATGTTTAGTAAAAGCTTTGTTTTGATTATAAGAATGAGGAGAATTCAACACAGATTGCAACAAGGAAATACAATCTATTAAAGAGAAATTATCATAATTAAAGTCCTTGAAATCCAAAATAGTGGGTTCATTACTATCTAATGTTTTGACCTCTTCAATCCCACTTTCATCAATTTTTGCATCAAGATCTAAAAACTTCGAATCATTGCGACGCCTTCTAACTAAAGTTGGCTCATCTATAGTCCCATCTTTATCAAGATTTATATTGGAAAACAAAGATTCAATAGGAGTCACATCAATCACTTTTATATCTTCATCATTATTTTCACGGAAACTAGAAGAACACGCTTTTATAAACCAATCATTCTTGGTAGACATCTTAGCGGTTCTTTCTTTGCATTCATCAACGGAAATTATCATGTCTTTGAGAGACTCATTGATATCATGCTTAGGTGGAATAGATCTAAGTTTCAAGGAATCAACATCAAGAGAAATTCTATCCACGTTCCTAGCCAAATCATCAATCTTAAGCAATTTTTCTTCAATAAAAGCATTGAAATTCTTTTGCGAACTAATAAATTCTTTAACACTATTCTAAAAATCATAGGGCATCTTATTATAATTTCCATAAGAATTTTTGTAGTAATTACCATAATTATTCGAGGAATTACTAGGAAACGGCCTAGGACTAAAATTACCTCTATACACGTTATTACCAAAATTGTTCTTCCCAAAAAAATTCACGTCCATAGATTCATTATTGTTTTCAATCAAAGTAGACAAAGGCATATAATTAGGATCAATAGGAGCACTCTTACTAGCAAAAAATTTCATAAGCTCATCCATCTTTCCACTCAAAACATATATTTCTTCAATTGCATGCACTTTTTTACTAGTGGAAGATCTTTCGATATGCCATTGAGAATAGTTAACCATAATATTATCTAGGAGTTTAGTAGCTTGTCCTAAAGTAATTTCCATAAAAGTGCCTTGCGCGGCCGAATCTAAAAGACTTCTAGAAGCAAAATTCAATCCGGCGTAACAAATTTGTATATTCATCCATAAATTCAAACCATGAGTAGGGCAATTTGTAATCATTAATTTCATCCTCTCCAAAGATTGTGCAACATTTTCATGATCAAGTTGCTTAAAATTCATAATATCGTTCCTAAGGGAGATGAGCTTAGCGGCAGGAAAATACTTGGAAATAAAAGCATCTTTACACCTAAGCAAGAAAGGAAATAACTTTAACTTAACAATATAATTATCCACATCTTTTTTCTTTTGCATATCGCACAAATCAATGAAATTATTAATATGGTATGCGACATGTTCATTGGGAAGGTCAGAAAATTGATCTTTCATAACACGGTTCAGCAAAGCAGTATTAATCTCACAAGATTCTGCATTAGCATCGAGAGCAATCAGAGTACTAATAAAATCATTGTTGTTGGTATTGGAAAAGTCACACAATTTGGTATTATCTTGAGTCATCATGACAAATCAAGGAATCCAACACACGAGCACATAAAAAGCAAGCGAAGAAGACGAACGGAAGAGAGGCGAAGAAAAGGCGAATCTTTTCGAAAATTGTTTTAGAAGAGGGAGAGAGGAAAACGAGAGGTGATTGGCGAATAATGTAATGCTGGAGATGAGAGTTTATGATGGGTACTTGCTATGTCTTGGCTTGGTGTATATCTGCCCGACAACGGTGCTAGAAATCCTTCTTGCTACCTTTTGAGCTTGTGTTGGTTTTTCCCTTGAAGAGGAAAGGGTGATGCACCAAAGGAGCGTAAGTCCCTCAGTTTTGAGAACCAAGGTACCAATCCAGTAGGAGACTACGCAACAAGCCACCGAATACCTACACGAACAAACACCAACATGCAACCAACGTGACAAAGGGGTTGTCAATCCCTTCACGGTTATTCGCAAAGTGAGATCTGACAGAGATGGATAAACGGTAAAGTAATGTTTTTGGTATTTTTTATAGAATGGAAAATAAAGGATAGCAAAAGAAAGTAAATCAGAAACTTATCTGATGGAAAATAGACCCGGGGGCCATAGGTTTCACTAAAGGATTCTCTCAATATAGAAGTTATTACGGTGGGTGAACAAATTACTGTCGAGCAATTGATAGAAAAGCGCAATGTTATGACAATATCTAAGGCAATGATCATGAGTATAGGCATCACGTCCCTGTCAAGTAGATCGAAACAATTCTACATCTACTACTATTATTCCACACATTGACCGACTCATGCCAGCTTCTAGAGTATTAACTTCATAAGAACAGAGTAACGAATTAAGCAAGATGACATGATGTACAAGGATTAACTCAGGCAATATGATGAAAACCCCATCTTGTTATCCTCGATGGCAACAATACAATACGAGCCATGCTGCCCCTACTGTCATTGGTAAAGGACACCGCATGATTGAACCCAAAGCTAAGCACTTCTCCCATTGCTAGAAAAACCAGTCTAGTTGGCCAAACCAAATCGATAGTTCAAAGAGACTTGCAAAGATATCAAATCATGCATATAAGAATTCAGAGGAGATTCAAATAATATTCATAGATAAGCTGATCATAAATCCACAATTCATCGGATCTCGAGAAACACACCGTAATAGAGTATTACATCAAATAGATCTCCAAGAACATAGAGGAGAACTTTGTATTGAGAATCAAAGAGAGAGAAGAAGCCATCCAACTACTAGCTATGGACCCGTAGGTCTGAACTAAACACCTCACACTCCATCACAGAGGCAATGGTGTTGATGTAGAAGCCCTCCATGATTGATTCCCCCTCTGGCAGGATGATAAAAAAGGCCCCAAGATGGGATTTCATGGGTACTGAAGGTTGCGGTAGTGCAAAAGTGGTTTTCGTGGCTTCCCTGGATGTTTTTGGGGTATAAGAGTAGATATAGGCGGAAGAATTATGTCAGGGGAGCTATGAGGGGCCCACAAGGTCGGGGGTCGTGCCCTCCACCCTTGTGGCCGCCTCGAGGCTCCTCTGACTTGAACTCCAAGTCTCCTGGGTGTCTTTTGGTCCAAGAAAAATCATCATGAAAGTTTTTTTCCGTTTGGACTCCGTTTGGTATTCCTTTTCCGCGAAACTCTAAAACCAGTAAAAAAACAGAAACTGGCACTGGGCTCAAGATTAATAGGTTAGTCCCAAAAATCATATAAAATAGCATATTAATGCATATAAAACATCAAAAAAATAATACAATAGCATGGAACAATCAAAAATTATAGATACGTTGGAGACGTATCAGTCTTCGGCTTCTGCTCCAGCTCCTCGAGCTGGCGGGCGCGGGTGGCCTGCTCATCGCGAAGGGTTTTCAGCTCGGGCTCTATCGCGTTGCAGCGCACTTCACCGCCACTCGCAGGCGGCTGCGGCTAGGCCGGCCACCTTCCGGCCTTCCTCTAAGGCCGCCATGGCCTGGGCCCAGGCTGCCCTAATGGACGCGTTGTCCTGGAGACACCCCGAGATCAGCTCCAGGCGCCCCGACGACCGGCGTCGGTCGGGGCCCTGAAGATCACCCCGAAGCTGGTCCAGCGCGGAGAAGGCCTCCTCTAGGGCACCAGGCGCGACAGAAGAACCATGGCCCGTTGACGTGATGGCTAGGGGAGGAAGCGGCACCGGCGTCAAGCCTGGCGAGGCGGCAGCAGCAGAAGGGCCCGGGGGCTCTGGAGCCTTCGGGTCCTCAGTAGGCGCGCTAAGGGCGAGCGCGTCCGGAGTCGCCTCGACCACAGGGACCGTCTTCTCCTGAGGCTGGGATCTAGAGCCTCGGGAGGGCAACCTCGCTGTAGGGGCACGGGAGGCAGCCTCGTCCTTTTGTGTCGGATTCGTTGCGACCGTGGCAAGTCGCTGGGCTTCAGCGGCTCCAACGTTCTCCTTCATCCTCTTCGCCGCCGATGTCATCCTGGCATCAAGATGGAGACATTGAGTACTGCGTCAAGATTCCCGGGCACGGGCGTCGTCGCGCTCTTAGGGACGGACGAGTGCGCGGCCGGCTTAGCGATGGTGGCAGACGGCGACGAGGTGGAGCCACTGCCCTGAGGAATCTGCGCTGACCTATCCTTCTTCGGGATCCCCTGCCTGAGCCTCTTTCGGGGTGTCCCCCCGGACTTTGTGCTGACACTGATGGAGAGCGGCAATGTAACGCCCAAGATGCAGCTATATCTCCCACGTGTTGAGGCACGACTTAGAGGCATAAAGGCAATTTGGTATTGTCGCAAGAAGGGTCATCTTCACACAATCCCATGTACAAGAACAAGGAAGTAAATAGTTGGCTTACAATTGCCATGTCACACAATGATCAAATTATTCATACATTTAACAGAGTACACACAAGGTCCGACTATGGATGAATCCAAATGAAAACAATACAACCCCAAATGCTAAATCCCGATCAGGTCCCTACTGGGCACCACTACTAATCATCTGAAAAGGAAACATAGTAACGACCAAGGTCTTCGTCAAACTCCCACTTGAGCTCGGTTGCATCACCTGCATCGGTATCATCGGCACCTGCAACTGTTTTGGTAGTATCTGCGAGTCACGAGGACTCATCAATCTCAAAACCTGCGAGATCAAGACACTACAAAAAAAGACACACCCGTGAAATTTTGGGCCGACGGAAAAAAATTATGTCATACTTATGACAATTCTGTGACCATAATTGTGAAAAACCCGGTATCATCATAGATGTGGTGGGGTCCTACTTCTATTTCAAAAAATCATGACAGAAATGGGCTTTTCATCTTGGGCGGTCCGGAGACGCAGCTGCGGGACATTCTTTGGGCCGTCCATGACGGGAAAAACTATGGTAGAAGCGAGGGCGAGGAAAATATCGGGGAGTTCCTGGTTACGGTGGGTGGTCGGGGGCCGAGCAATGCATATTTCTCTCATACGTACGCGTGTGTGTGTGGGGCGTTGGGCTCTAACTGAACCCGAGCGAGGCGTTGGGCTCTGACTGAACCCGAGAGATTGCATTGTAGGCTACGCGTTACTGAACCCGAGCGATCGATCGATCCCTTGCTGTTAACTAATCCCGAGTGATTCCTTCGCTACTGCTGCTAACTGAAGCCGATCGATGCTACCTTTGGATGAATAGTGAGCGTTGTTGGGGGGTTTGGATGAACAGTTCCCGGTGGGGGTTTGGATGAACAGAACCTCGTGGTAGTAGAGGCCATTGCCGCTGGGTGAACAGTACCCTGATCGGTCGAGCCGGTGGAGGGGTCGATGAACAGGACCACGTGGAGGGCTGGATGAATAGGATGACCCCGTGGAGGGCTGGTTGAGCAGTAGCTGGTGGAGGGCTGGATGAACAGTAGCCCGTGGAGGGGTGGTTGAACAGGACCCCGTGGAGAGGGCTCGTTGAACAGTAGCCGGTGGAGGCTGGATGAACATGAGCCCGTGGATGAATAGTCGCAGGTGGAGGCTAGAGGAGGTCGATGGTGGATGAACAGTAGCCCGTCGAGGTTGGAGGAGGTCGACGGTGGAGATGAACAGTATCCCGTGGAGTCCCGTCTTGCGGTACGCCACACCCCTCGCGATGAACAGGACTCCCGTTTCGACCGTAGCGCTCCAACACAAGTCCCTTTCCTCCGTTTTGCGGTACACTACACCACTCTCGATCAACAGGATCCCGTTTCGACCGTAGGAGGTCCAACAGAAGTCCATTTTCTCCGTTTTGCGGTCCGCCAGACCCCTCCTGATGAACAGGATCCCGTTTCCTCTGTTATGCGGTACACCAGGCCTCGTTTCCATTGGTTGTTCCGTCCAAGCCGGTTGGCTCCCGATGAACAGCACGCGTTCCGTTGCCTCGTGATGAACACGATGCATTCCGTTGCCTCGCCATGAACACGAGAACACAGTTTCTCCGTTCCGCCCCAGCCATGTACACGATCCCTGGCCATACGTATGCGCGAGTAGGCGTTCAAGACCCCGCCCGTATGTACGTATGTGGCCGTATTTTCCTTCTTGCACCCTGGCCGATGTATGTACGTGTACATGCTATGTGTGTGCCTCTACTACGACACGTGCTCTTCCTTGCATCGCCATGGTTCATCACTTCAGCCTACAGACAGACCGATCATTTGTACGTACACATTCGTGATCAGAATGACAACGCTACGTACGCTTCAAGCAAGTGGTTCCCGACTGTCAAGCACTTCCTTGTGTGCGAAGATGTAGCTGGTGGGTCCCAACAGTCAGGGGGGAAACATTTTTCTGCAAAATACGGTGGCTCGTCCGGTGGGTCCCTGCTGGAAGGTGGAGGAATCATTATTTTGCGCGTAATAAGGAGGCACTTCCTTGCTGTGGTCATGGACCCAGCTGTTAGCCTCTCCACATACAGTACTCTTCCAATGGAAATCGTTCCATGACCATGTTGACCACGCCGCGCCGAGAGCACCAGGGCGGTGGCCGACGGCAAGGCCTAGGAAGGGGATGACGCGGAGCTGGGGAAGACACGGCAGTGGAAGCCCACGCGGAGAGGAGTACGAGGGTTCACTGGTTCGGCTACGGTGTGAGATTTCCATCGCTGCAGGGCCTGGCCAGCGATGGCAGTAGTAGGGGGAGGTGAGGCCTCCGCGGCAGCACAGCCGGCCATAGGAGGCAGGAGCAGGTGGCACGACCGGCACTGCTCTCGGCGGCGGGACCAAGAAGACCAGAGGTTGAAGAAGCACTATGGCCATTGGATGGACATCGTACTGTCACTGGAGCTAGAATCGTTCATGTTGACTAAGTTGACAAAGCCTTCCATCCCAGTCAACCTAGTAGGCCCAAAAGTCAGCCTCCCACTATGCTGGGTCCCAGCTAGCAGGGGGAGTATTCATTTTTTTGTGCGCAATAAGGAGGCACTTCCTTGTGTGCCAAGATATAGCTGGTGGGTCGAACCCGCCAGCGGGGGGAATGTATTTTTCATGAAATACAGAGGCCCTTCCATTGGGTCCATGATGTCAGGTGGAGGAATCATTATTTTGCGCGTAATAAGGAGGCATTTCTTTGTGTGCGAGTGTTGACCACGTTGACCACACCGCGCTGAGAGCACCAGGGCGGTGGATGATGGCGAGGCCTACGAAGGGAACGACACGGAGCCGAGGAAGACACGGCAGTGGCTGCCCACGCGGTGGGGAGTACGAGGGTTGAATGGTTCGGCTGCCGTCGTCAGAGAACAACAGTAGGTGTGGATGAGTAGAGGGATGGCTAGGCCAGCGATGGCTGTACAATGGGGCGGTGAGGCCTGCGCAGCAGCACAGCCGGCCATAGGAGGAGGGAGCAGGCAGTGCCACTAGCAGTTGTTTGAGCGGCTGGAGCTGGAAGAGCAGAGATTGAAGAAGCACGACAACCGTTGCATGGACATCCAACAGTCACTGCTTGTGTATCAACCTTTTTTAGGAAAGCCTGAAATCTGTGGGAAACAACATACAACCCATCTGCCATTATTACTAATAATTTACAACCCATTTGCTAATTCTTAAGGTTTTTTTGGAGCCCATATTCTTTTTGTTAACATTACAACCCATATTGTGGCCACGGTTAAAAAATTATACGAAATTTTGCATATTTTGGTGCGGTCCGAACTATTTTTATTCCTGAAATTTTGAGTCACATTCAAACTGATTTTAAAAATAAATGTATATCAATATAAAATCCAACAAATTGTCCGTGCATAAAAATCAACGCAATTTAAAATCTCGAAATGAAAAAAAATAAATTTGAAACTAATTGCCGGTTTGATGTGTTTTAGAAATGTACAACGCATTTCTCATTACTGATAGGCCATTTTGTCGGCCAGCCGAATGAAGCTCTCCTTGTCTTGAAAGTTTGCAGCCTAACAGACGTGACAAAGCGACTTACTTGACAAATTACAAAAAAACTGGGCCAGCCATTTTCAGAAACAACAAAAAATACTGAGTTGGCTGTGGTAAACATAAAAGAAAAGGCTGTCTAGATAGGCCAGAATGCCCCGCATAGCCAAGTTGACACCCTGCTTCCGTCTCAAAAAAAATTACATAAATGCCACTCCAATTATGGCGATTCATAAAAATGCCACTGCAATTTTCAAACTTGGAAAAATGCCACTACAATTTTTGCAAACTTTGAAAAACGCCACTGCAATTTGCAAACTTTGAAAAACACCACTCCAGACTTCGAAAAATGCCACTGGAAATGGCATGAAATGGCATTTTTCAAAGTTTGGAAATTGCAGTGGCATTTCTCGGAATCACCAAATTTGGAGTGGCATTTATCAAATTAACCCAAAACAAAAATAATTGGGCGAGCTGCTGGGTCCCTAATGTGAGCCGCTCATTGTGCAATTCTCTCGTTTATTGACTACGTTGACAATGGCTTGGGACCCAGATGTCAGAAATCCATTAAGAGGAGCCATTTTTTATTGTCTTGAAATAAGGAGGCACTTGCTTGCGTACATCCATGACCTTGGTGGGTCCCCGCTGTCATTCTCTCCACGTACAATCATCTCCTGATTGTGTACGCGTCAACCTGGTAGGCCCACAAGTCAGCCTCTAAACCCATGGTGGACAAATACAACCCATTTAAAAAAATAACAGCCCATTCCATATGTTCAAACAGAAAGTTCAACATTCATAGCAAACTAACAGGTCTGATCCAGATATAGAGTACTGAACTTCCACGTTGACAACCATCATAGCCAAGTTACTCTAGTAGTGTACAAGTACTAACTTACTCTTAGCTAACTGGACGATGCCGGCCGCCATCTGTGGTACATGCTAAACACCGACACCTGCGTCCTCCGCCTCGCCTCAGACTTGCTAGAGGTGCGATAGGGCGCGTTGCTCGCGCGCGTTGGCCCTTTTCCATGCCGGCGTGGTCCACGGAAGCTTTGGCTTCTAAGCGAGAAACCCACTTGACGAGCTTGTAGTAAAATTAGGCGTCACAAATGCGTGCGTGCCCGACAGCCTCCAAGGCTATTTTCCAGGCACCAACCTCCACATAGTCGGCCCAGTTGCGGGCGCTCTGCTCTTGACTCAAAGCGTCGGTGCGCTGCTGGTCCATGTCCTGTTGGCTGCGCAAATCGGTAATACACTGCTTCTCCGCCAAGCCGTCGCGCTCCAACCACTCCTCATACTCCGCATTGCCATCTAAAGACCGATAGAATGCCTCCTCCCTCCGGCTGCCTTCCGGTGAAAAACCTAACACTAGTTCCGGCGGTGACCGCCTCCGGCATCGCCTATCGCGGACGGCCAGGGGCATGGCGGACATGGTGAGAGTGAGGATAAGTGGCGAGCGACGTCGGGCCAGTGGGGGCTTATGAGGATAGCCCGAGTTGGGTGATGGTGCCACCGGAGAAGCCCGGGAAACTGTAATTATATGCGGAAGGTAGGCGAACTACCTTGTCACCGGAAATGCGACGGTAATCGTGGTCATAGGAATTCAATGCATAAGCAGGCATAGCTTAGCGCGCCAGCTTTCCATGGAAAACTAAAAAACCTGAAATTATGACTGTGCCGTGCCGTCCCGTCAGTGTTGGGTCGCGCGCCGGCATGACGGTCAAACGAGTGCACTCGAATCATCCAGATGAGGTATTCCCTCCTTGTCAATAATGATTCCACGGATTTAAAAGGCCTGCAACAATTAGAGCGCATCTTTTTTTGCATCAGTTAGGTGCCTTAATTACGGCCGGCTGTATGCAACCCCTCAGAATCGCTCGCAGCCAGTACGTGGAGCGGCATGCAACGAGTCGCAGCCGAGGGTTGCAGCCACTTAAATCGCTGGAAATAATTAGGCTTAAACTTCTGCATGCAGTTAATTATTGACAAGCCTTGGTCTTGCTGCTTTGGCTCACGGTACTAATTAACCCGGACGGAGGGAGTACCTTGGTTGGTGAGATTTTCAAATTAAGCCCTACAAATCGGAAAGGAGGTACTAGTACGTGCGTGATCCGCTATTTATTCGTGTAGGATCGAGTAGGTCAGATAGTGTACATGTACGATCACATTAGCTGATGAACGTTAGCTGGGAGATAGGGCATTTGCCAATGTTTTTGCTAGCAGTTTCTTCAGATTCGCATGGCATTTTCTTCAGAGTAGCTTGTCAGTTTCTTCAGAGGTAGGCATTTTTATTCAAAAAACTGCCACTTCGGATGTTGCATCGCAACTAAAACTGTCAGGAGCGCATTAGTAGGCTAGATAGTGATCGATCAATTACTTGTAAACACTGAGCAAACATAAATAAGGAACTGTTAGTAACATGAAACACTAAGAACACAGAAATAAGGATCATGATGTGCACAACAGTAAGAGCCGATCCGTTCGAAATGTTCACACGGGACCCACAGGCCTGGCATTGTAATATGTTCACATTAGTAGCCCAAATTCAAAACCAACTAGTACGATTCCCATACATAAGATCAACATGTTAATGTACCTCAATGATTCACAAATCATATATAAATATGTAGCTCCAAAAGCAAAGATCTAGAAAAAACATTTGTTCTTCCTACTAACATGGATGCATCTCTTGGCCAACATTCAGTACAGACTGAAAGACAAATTTGTTTGTGAAGCCTACAATTCCTCTTGCGAACGTAAGTGGTTACACCAACAGCTGGAACCATGAGAACGAACCACACATGATGGAGGAACATCCACTGCAATATGATTTGGTCTTCTCTCGATCACACGGCGAGACTATTTTTGGAATACAAACTTTAACTTAGGCAAATTGATGCCCATTGTATAATCAGACCAAAGCAATGAAGCACCTAGTGTTGGCCAATAAATAGTATAGTACTATTTTTCAGTAGTCCATGAAGTGACTATCCAATATTTCTGTGTCTATTTTCAAATGGCACTGCATGCAGTGACTATACTATTCTCTTCTGAAGTTCAGAAAAAATTGTGGTCACTTTTTTTGTTTGCCAAATAGAAATGGGAAAACGTCTCTGTCTACCCAAATATCAAGCAGCTAGTAAACATATACCCCACCTTGTATTTTCGGTTTAAAGACATCTCTTCTGCTTAGCATCTGTCATGTTTTCTACTTGAAAATTTGATACAGACATGTTTTGCCCTGGACAATTTCATACTGAATTGGTTTGCTGGTTCAGAGCAGAAATATAGCGCCTATTCTTCATCAGACCAAGGATATCCATGTTCGCAGTGATGAAAGAGGTGAAATTGATACAACCGAAATTGAGCATCCTATAATTGAATCTGTCCTGCACCTCCAATGTAGGTCCACCCTGCCAATAAATTCACATGCAAACCACTAGTATTACTATCTAATGATAGTATAAAAAGAGTAGCAAGATAGTAGCAAACCATGTGCCTTCGTAATGAACATCTCATAGTGCCACCAATTGGGTATAAAGGTTTGGAAGAAAACATGCTCCTATGTTGAACCATTTGAACTTTTTGTGCAGTTCCACTAAAATCGATCATCCCTGTTTGCATAGATATTGAAAGTGTGATTACTATAAAAGTGGCACTAGTTGAAGCATAGACTCACAAATATAATCATTCCAATTTCTTAATGGGAAAAGGTAGCAAGATTGTTTCTAACCACCTATTTGAAGGAATAAATAAAGAAACAACGGCTGATGTCAGGAAGGCATATATAGTTCTTTCTGAAAGAATGATCGATTCCTGACCTTTCCTCTTCTTTTAAGCATATTTTGTGAAGTTCAACTAAAATAAAATGCCATCACCGCCTTCACAATTCAGTGACATTGTACAAAAGGAAATGACTTAACATTACATCATGATGTCAGGTATGTAGTCGATAGGCATTAGAGACAAACATACAGACCTCCTCCGATAACATAATGAACATTAATTTTTACAAAGGTGTGACTAGCTTTACCGGGATAATTTGAGTGAACTCTACAACCTCTGTTCCTTAATATAAGACGTTTTTGCAGTTCAATTTAAAGTACCCAAACATCTAGTATTTAGAAAAACAGGTAGTAGTTTTCTTGAGCACATATCTAGGAAAGCTTGCCACACTTTATTTATGTCCATATGTTAATGCAACACCATTCGAATAGTACAAATATACACTAATCCACTGGTAGTGCAATAGTAGAGTAGTTATTTTATTATAGGTTACAGTACAATGGTTTTACTGAACAGATTTCAATAAACTCTAGCACTGGAAGATTTCTATAAGAATTAACAATACAAAATGTAAAGGTAACAAGTTTCAGCATTGGTATACTAGCTGTGCAAGAGCATTAAACCAAATACAAAATTCTGCAGGTAACTAGCATTATTAACTAATGACCGTATAAAAAATTGCAAACCATGTACCTTCAAGATAAATATCATTTCGAATTCGAGGGGACATAAAAATTGCTATCCCAATCTTGATAATCGGTCAAACATAAAAACTTGATCAAACGAATTAGGAGAACAGCCAGAGGAGGAGATGCCCACTCTTGACCTTTCCTCTTGACACTGTACAAAAAAATTAACTTATCTCATGAAAGTGAGGTATGTAATCTATAAGCATTAACAGTGCAAAAATCTGAAGGTAGTAACAAGATTCATCGTTGGTATACTGGCTGTCCAACAACATTAGAATGCCTTAGCTAAAAAATCTTTAATAAATCCACAATCAACAACTAACCCTGAAATAATCTAGTGACATTAAATGGCATTAATTAAATTTATCAGTGGCATTAGACTGAGTGCGCCATTAGTTAAATGTGGTATCACTTTAGCAGTAGCATTGCTTGACTTGACTACTGGCGTTATACTAACAACAAAAAAGTGGCAATAAGAGCATGTGTTGGGGATATAGCTATTAAGTATAAACCACCCAGGAGGGGCCGAATTATACTTATGGTAAGCTATTCCTATTGAAGCCCATGAAGGCAAGGCGCTTTACAAAGGAGGTTTAAAAAGAAGGCCCAAGGCCCGAAGGTGAATTAGGGCCCGGTAGATGTAAACCTCCATAAGATGTATAACTTGTATTGTAAGGTAAGAAAGGGTAGAAACTGAGCCGGACAAAATTATGAGCCGTCCGGGATTCTGTAAAGCGCTGGGTGTCAACCTGTGTATATAAAGGGACGACCCGGTGGCGGTTACGGGACAGAAAACAAGAGATCAAGAGCCAAGCAAAGTGGATTTGCTCCCTGGTCATCGAAACCCTAACAATTCCATCACAACTGGATTAGGCTTTTACCTTCACCGCAAGGGGCCGAACCAGTATAAACTCCTTGCGTCCTTTGTCCTGCTTTAACCCCTTTAAGCTAACTATGTTGCGATGGCTCCTTGACTAAGTCCTCACGCTAGGACATCTGCCATGACAAAACCATGATAGTTGGCGCCCACCGTGGGGTTGTCGCGCGATGGTTTCAAGTTCTTAGAGGGAAGCTTCAAAGGGCTCAAGGGATACGTTGTGGGTCGGATGACCAGGAGTCGTCGCGGCAAGCTCTACATCGACGATGCAGGCTGGGGCCCCGAGGTTGGCTCAATTGAGTATGGATATCGGGTCCCCTTCAAAGGTATTCACGTTTTTATTGGCAAGATCAGTGAACCGGGCCCTAAGCCGGACATCTGCACCGACATCGTCAAAACGGCTTAGCGTGCGAGATCTGCCCGGGTTCAGCCTGCCATGAAGCGTGCCTTTTTGGGAGTCGTCCATGGAGCGGAGTCTGAGGATAGATCGGTATCTGGTGGTGAAACCGTCGTTTATTCTGATGATGAGATCTACCGGAGAGACTGAGTCATTGTACCAACTTCAAGATGGCCGGTTTGGGGGAAGTTCTGCTGGCAACAGTATTCGAGACCCCTTCGATCCGCCGAGCCGAGTTGCGACCTTCATGGCTGGTACATAGTTAGCACATCATTCTTCAACCGCAGCAGCAATGATCTCCCGTTGAGCAGCAGCGACAGCAGCTGGGGCAGGAGGCCCTGCGTAACCGCCGGCTCAGGTTTTGTCTGATTTATTCGACACTTTGGCAACACTTGTAACGCCCCGAGACCGTTGTGCCAGGTGTCCTCCAGTTATTCGCTGTTGTTGCCTTGTCATTTGCTTGCGTGTTGCATCTCATCATGTGCATTGCATCATCATATTTTAAAACTTGCATTCGTCCGAGTTCTCCGAGTTTCTCTCTATTGTCCGTTCTGAGCCCAACCACACTTGCACGCGCCCGCGGCGTGTCCGAAATATTATTTTTATAAGTGGCCGGAAAATGTTTTCGGAATAGGATGAAAGTTGGCGTGTGGTCTTATTATAGTGTAGATAGACCGCCTGTCAAGTTTCATCGCGTTCGGAGTTTGTTTGATAGCCCAACGGATAAATATAGCGGCAATAGTAGCCGGTCAAAACGTCGGACGTTTTCGGTCTCCGGAAACAGTCACCGGATCTCTCTCTCTTCTCTTCTCTCAGCTCGAGCCCATCTACACAGTCCCCTGTCAACCGCCAGGTCCAACCTAACCTCTCTCGTCAGCCCGCGGCCCTCCTCGCGCGCGTGTCCGAAAATTGTCCCGGACCCGACCGGACTGTCGCCACCGTTGTGTCCGGATCATCCCCAAACGTCTACAAAACGTCACCGTTTTCTTATTTGGACTTCCTAGCTATTTTATTCGCGATCGTCCGATTTCTATCCGAGGGACGAGATAGCCCCAACCTAATCCGCAGGCCTATATATAAACTAGTCCAACCCTAATTTTGTGGCAGCTTGTCCCATCCATCCCCTCACCCGCCGCCGCCACTTTTCTCACCATCCACCTCGGGATCCATTCCCATCCAATCAGTGGCTTCGTCCCCGATCCAAAATCTTCATCATTTTCGCCACCCAACCAACCACCGCACCACCGCCCGCTCCTCCCGTCGCTCGAACCCTCTAGCTGAGCGCCTCCTCCTCACCTCGTCTCTCTCACGCCGGCCACCAGTAGCAGCTTTAGGCCGTCCCCGCTGCCAAGTCCCTCACGCCGGCCTCCCTGCTTCTGCCGCTCCTCTACATCGGCAACCAAGCGCCCGAGGGCACGCACTCCTCCTCTCGAGCAACTCCAGCACCGCCCTGCTCCAGCCCGTCACCACGTCCTCACCACCGATCGAACTAGCTAGCAAGATGAGCCCCATCGCACCTCCCCTATCCTTCCTTCCCTCCTGCCTCATTTCTCTCCTTCCCTGATCTCTCTTTTCTTGAAGCGGCGCCACCATGGAAGCCTCGCAGAAGTTCCGCGCGGGTCGTCTCCTCGCCAAGTCCCACCACGGCCACCCTCCAGATCCGGCCGGCCTCCACTGCCCTTGCCCGTTCACGGCCGGATCCCGCCGGCAGAGCCCTGTCCCCACCGCTGGCCCCCTCCTGTTCGCTGGCCGTCGTTCCCCGCTTCGCCAGCTCGCCTTCCTGGAATGCACGCAGCGTCAAGTCCCTACGCCTGTTGACCCGGCCTGGTTGGCCTTGTCCCTGTCCGGCTCCAGCAATGCCCAGCTCCCTTGGCCCACGGTGAGGCGCCCCCAGCAGCGCCTCATTTTTTTTCTTCTCTTCTACTCAGTTGGCCCAACCTGCACCAGATCCGGCCCGAGATGTATTTTTTTTCCGCAGAACGTTTTAGCTAATTTCCTGAGTACTACCCGTTTTGCAAGATAGTCCCTAGAGTTCATGCATTTAATATCTCACAAATGGTGCATCAGATTAAAACAATTTAAATATGTAAAATGCTTAGAATTTCATATAGTTTCATAATATGTCATTTTTCACCCATGTTTAAGATGTTTAAAATGATTTTTGTTTAAATTTGTCCCTATGCGATGTTAAAATGATTTAATTCATAACTATTTAACCGTAGCTCGGTTTGTAACAAACTTTATATGTAAATGGGGTAGAAAAATGTCTAGTTTAACATGGTGGTTTTACATTGCATGTTTAATAACTCTAAAATTATGTTTAGGGCAGAATAGTACCAAACCTAATATATGCATATGAGGAGTTTCCGGACTTGTTGTTTTGTTGTTCCGGCCTCATTTAAACTTGCCTAGATAGGTAGTTTTCTTATGCTTCACCTCTTGCCATGTTAACTAACTTTTAATATTTTTGAGTACCTAACCGAGAGTGAACTAAATAATTGATGTGGTATTCCGTCAATATGCAACGGAGTTGCATATTGAGCTCCACTTAATTTGTAGGATTGTTTGTGCACATTGCCATGCCATGCTTCATTAAACCGGACATGCATCATACTTGGTTGTGCATCATGCCATGTTTATGTCGTGGTTGTTTACTATGTTGTGTGCTTCTTTCCGGTGTTTCTTCTTTGGGTTGGTTCCGGTAATTTCGCGTTGGTGAGGACCCGTTCGTCTACGTCCGTTTGTCTTCTTCTTGGACTCGTTCTTCTTCCTTGCGAGATCTCAGGCAAGATGATCATACCCTGAAAATCACTACTATCTTTGCTTTGCTAGATGCTCGCTCTTTTGCTATGCCTATGCTGCGATACCTACCACTTGCTTATCATGTCTCCTATATTGTTGAACCAAGCCTCTAACCCACCTTGTCCTAGCAAACCGTTGTTTGGCTATGTTACCGCTCTGCTCAGCCCCTCTTATAGCGTTGTTAGTTGCAGGTGAAGATTGAAGTTTGTTCCTTATTGGAACATGGAGATGTTGTTCCTTGTTGGAACATGTTTACTTGTTGGGATATCACAATATATATTATTTTAATTAATGCATCTATATACTTGGTAAAGGGTGGAAGGCTCGGCCTTATGCCTGGTGTTTTGTTCCACTCTTGCCGCCCTAGTTTCCGTCATATCGGTGTTATGTTCCCGGATTTTGCGTTCCTTACGCGGTTGGGTAATAATGGGAACCCCTTGACAGTTCGCCTTAAGTAAAGCTCTTCCAGCAATGCCCAACATTGGTTTTACCATTTGCCACCTAGCCTGTTCTTTTCCCTTGGGAGTCGCGCTCCTGAGGGTCATCATTATTTTAGCCCCCGGGCCAGTGCTCCTCTGAGTGTTGGTCGAACTGAGCGATGTCCGAGGCTACCAGGGGCAACTCTGGGCTGGCTTACCCGACGTCTTGCTCATCCGGTGTGCCCTGAGAACGAGATATGTGCAGCTCCTATCGGGATTTGTCGGCACATCTGGGTGGTGTTGCTGGTTTAGTTTTACTCTGTCGAAATGTCTTGAAGAACCGGGATACCGAGTCTGATCGGAATGTCTTGGGAGGAGGTCTATTCCTTCGTTGACCGTGAGAGCTTGTGATGGGCTAAGTTGGGACACTCCTGCAGGGATTGAACTTTTGAAAGCCATGCCCGCGGTTATGGGCAGATGGGAATTTGTTAACGTCCGGTTGTAGAAAACCTAAACTTGACCTTAATTAAAATAAATCAATAGCGTGTGTTACCGTGATGGTCTCTTTCTGGCGGAGTCCGGGAAGTGAACACGGTGTTGGAGTTATGCTTGACGTAGGTTGTTTAAGATCACTTCTTGATCATACTTTTATCGACCGTGCTTTGCCTTCTCTTCTCGTTCTCCTTTGCGTATGTTAGCCACCATATATGCTAGTCGCTTGCTGCAGCTTCACCTCATACCTTTTACCCTACCTATAAGCTTAAATAGTCTTGATCGCGAGGGTGCGAGATTGCTGAGTCCCCGTGACTCACAGATACTTCCAAAACCAGCTTGCAGGTGCCGATGAGTCCGTGCAGATGACGCAACCAAGCTCAAGGAGGAGCTCAATGATGATCTTGTCCTTTCTGTTGTTTCGTTCTAGTTGATCAGTAGTGGAGCCCAGTTGGGGTCGATCGGGGACCGTGTCTCTTTTGGGGTTCTTCTTTTATTTTGGTTCCGTAGTCGGACCTTGTTTGTATCTGGATGATGTAATGTTTTATTGATGTATTGTGTGAAGTGGCAATTGTAAGCCAACTATGTATCTGTTTTCCCTTATATATTACATGGGTTTGTGTGAAGATTACCTCACTTGCGACATTGCTTTCAATGCGGTTATGCCTCTAAGTCATGCTTCGACACGTGGGAGATATAGCCGCATCGAGGGCGTTACAAGTTGGTATCAGAGCCTTCCCCAACCTTAGGAGCCCCCACCGCTTGATCGTTATTAGCGGCCGAATTGAGTCTAGAAAAATGTTTTGAGTCATTTAGGAATTATATATCGGAGAGTTTAGGAATTCTTTTTACTTCCCAGTCTCCTCATCGCTCTGGTAAGGCATCCTGACGTAGAGTTTTGACTCTTCTCTTCTCAAATTTCACTAAAAAAAATTTAGGATCACGCGGCTATCTTGGAATCGTTCTGATGGTTTTGTGACGAGAACATTGTCTTGGTGCCTCCTGTCAGGGGTTTTGTGGCAGTGTCCCGGGGAGTTGAGCTCTGAGGTGTTGTCGTCATAATTTTATCGTTGCAGTTCTGGTATACCTGAGTTTAGTACGCCGACATCGAAAATCTCTTTTATGTAGTTCGTTGGTGAGATAACCTCGACGCCACCTAGTACTGGGGCGGGAGTTCGGGAGTATTGCCATAACTTGTATAACGGATGCTTTTCGAAGGTTGAGGTAGATGATTTCCGAAGGTTTCTTGGTTATGTGTTGAAGGATGGATACAGCTGGATGTAGGATTTGACAGTTTTGGGTGAGATATTATGCTTCCCCTGTATCCCCAACACCTGATTGCATAACTGGAAAGGTTCGGGAGTTTCATAGGTGGGAATCAAGTAGCTCTTAGGATATCTTTCCGACAGATGTATGATATGAAATTGGGGTTCGACGTCTAGTGGTCCGCCTATTCACGGTCGGTTTTACAGTGGTCTCGTTGTGTCTTAAAGAGTCCTTGGCTATGCCGACTCGGGGACGCTTCGTATGTCATGTGCACTGCCTTGTACATGATGGCGTTGTACGATCGAGCCCGTGTAGGCCCCACCATGAAAACTTCGGACGAAATCTCTATCATATGTTTGTTCCGGCTTATTCTGCAAGCCAATCCTTTGTTTTTGTTTGAGTTGTGGTATTCGAGTTGCTTCGAAGTCAAATGTTGATTCCATACTTTTTCCTAAGTGGTTTTCTCATTCTCCGATGTGAATACCAATCCTTCATGATAATCGAGGTTGTCATGTCAATCCTTTTCAACCGGTGTGTTTCTCTTCTAGTGGACCCGATCACTTCAACATTCGCAAGATCAATTATCAGTTCTTCTCAACGGTGTTTGTTTCATTCGTCCCAAGCTGCCTTTGTTGTCCCGCCCACCCACCCTTTTTCTTCGAGGACTCGGAATTCTTAATCAAGTATCCTTTTATTCATAGGAAGTCTCTCCATTCTTTTTCGTCAATGTTCTTATCCGGTGATTCTCAGGAAGATGCTAATGGAGCTTCTAGTTCATCATTCTTCGTTCTGTTTTATCCGATGAATTCAATTCAAGCTTTGCCAATTATATCCTTTCCTTGTTGCAAATACCTTCTCATGCCGGTGCACCTCATATTCAGTCATTTCCCGCTATTCAATTGTTCCGGAGTGTTCAAGGTATCTCGAGTCTGTTATCTCATTCAAGTCTTTTAATTCAACCGGTGCTATCTCCTTTTTTTCAAGTAATCATATCAATGGTGTTTTCTTTTGAGTGGGCCCTAACCCACAGGTCTTTTTCCCAGGATCTTACCTGACTCTTCTAAATTTTTCCCGGAGCTATCCTCAAATTCTTTTAAAGTTTGACATAAGAATGAGTTATCTTCAGTCAAATGCCATCTTCTAGATCTTTCACAATTCTTTTCATCGTTGGCTCAACCTCTTCATTTTGATTCTTCCGGAGTGTCTAAATAATTCTTGGTGATGTTTCTCGTCGTCATTCTCGGATTTTGAAGACCGAAGAAGAGTTTCTCTTTAATCTTGCTCCATTCTCTTCAAGATTCGTGATTCTAGCTTGTTGCCATCCTCTCATAATTGTTTTGATCGTGAGAATTCTTTTCACCTACCCGAAGCAATTCTAGAGTCTTCTCAGTTTGATTATCCGGAGCCCATCATCTGAGATTTATTCATTCTCGGCTTTAAGCTATGGTTCTCCAAATCTTACCGGTGCATCGTTCAAGTGATCTCTAATCAGTTCGTGATCCCTTCGTTCTCATGTATCTTGATTGTCTCAAGTATCTTCCTTCATTTCACAATTCTACCGGTGGATCATTGAAGACCTTCTCAAGTTTGCGCTATATCTCTCTTAATCCTTTCTACATGAATAAGTAGTGTGCCAAATCCATTGATGGTCATCAATTTAATTGGTGAAGGATAAGCATAATGTAATTCTTATTCTTGTTTCATCGAGTTTGTTCAATTCCTGTTTTTCCGGAGTGGCTCATCATACTTATTCTTAGTTTCAATAGCTCACCTTTCTTTTCCGGAGTTCCAAGCTCTATCAATTTATTTCATCACGAAGATCCATCTAATAATTGCAAGGATTCACCTTGTGTTTTCAACTTCTCTTTCTTTTTCGTTTGATCATCCTTTTGTTACCGGAGTTCTTCATGGAGGTTCTACATGATGGCTCATCAAGGATTCAATTTCCCTCTCGAAGTGTTCATCAAGATTCTTTTCTAAAGAGCTCAAATATTCTTCATCTTGTAATCTGGAGTGCAATTCTTTCACGCATATCTTTTGAGGTGGTCTTATGTCATTCTTGATAATTTCCCTTCGTGCTTCGTGTTTCACAAGTTATCAAGATGAGGTATTTAAATCCACCAATCTCGTCATTGGGGTTACCTTGGGTTATATTTCACCTAAAGCCTTCCCTAAGGTTTGTTGCTATCTATGGTGCTTATAAAGGACCCAAGTTCTTCTTTATCCTTCTGATGAACAAGTTCCTCGTCTTCTTGTTCTTATCAATCCAATATTGTTTTCGTTAGTGGAGGAATTTCACCTGAAGTTCTAGAGATGTTTTCCATAAGCCCACTACAAGCTTATCCTATTCGTTGTTGTTTTCCAAACAACCCCGCGCAATCCTTTCTTGCAAGGATGCTTTCCAAGTTCAATTGTGATAGAAGTTGTCATCTTCTTCTCTGCTCTTTTGTTCTGACAATCTACCCTTGATTCTTTCATCCGGAGGCATTGTGATGTTGCTCTTTTCTCTCATCATCTTGGATCATGTTCTTTTCGTGATTATCCATTTAACCGGAGTGTTTTGTCCTTTTTGCTCAAGTTCTTTCGCCTTATCAAGCCTTGCATCCCTTCTCAACCGGAGTGCTGCCCAAAGTTGTTCTTCCTTGTTCCTCTTTGCTTATAGAGTATTTTCAACTTGATTTATCTCCGTTCTATTCTTTTCTCGAAATGGCTTAACCTATTAAAGGTTCTTTGGTTTCACTCATTTGTCAAAGAAGCAACTTAGTTTTACCGCTTCTCTTTCTCTTCCGCTTTCCCTCCGGTGCCATTCTAGATCTCGGGACGAGATCCTCTCGTAGTGGTGGAGTGCTGTAACGCACCGAGACCGTTGTGCCAGGTGTCCTCCAGTTATTCGCTGTTGTTGCCTTGTCATTTGCTTGCGTGTTGCATCTCATCATGTCATCATGTGCATTGCATCATCATATTTTAAAACTTGCATTCATCCGGGTTCTCCGAGTTTCTCTCTGTTGTCCGTTCTGAGCCCAACCACACTTGCACGCGCCCGCGGCGTGTCCGAAATATTATTTTTATAAGTGGCCGGAAAATGTTCTCGGAATGGGATGAAAGTTGGCGTGTGGTCTTATTATAGTGTTGATAGACCGCCTGTCAAGTTTCATCGCGTTCGGAGTTCGTTTGATAGCCCAACGGATAAATATAGCGGCAATAGTAGCCGGTCAAAACGTCGGACGTTTTCGGTCTCCCGAAACAGTCACCGGGTCTCTCTCTCTTCTCTTCTCTCAGATCGAGCCCGTCTGCACAGTCCGCTGTCAACCGCCAGGTCCAACCTAACCTCTCTCGTCAGCCCGCGGCCCTCCTCGTGCGCGCGTCCAAAAATTGTCCCGGACCCGACCCGGACTGTCGCCACCGTTGTGTCCGGATCATCCCAAAACGTCTACAAAACGTCACCGTTTTCTTATTTGGACTTCCTAGCTATTTTATTCGCGATCATCCGATTTTGATCCGAGGGACGAGATAGCCCCAACCTAATTAGCAGGCCTATATATAAACTAGTCCAACCCTAATTTTGTGGCAGCTTGTCCCATCCATCCCCTCACCCGCCGCCGCCACTTTTCTCACCATCCACCTCGGGATCCATTCCCATCCAATCAGTGGCTTCGTCCCTGATCCAAAATCTTCATCATTTTCGCCACCCAACCAACCACCGCACCACCGCCCGCTCCTCCTGTCGCTCGAACCCTCCAGCTGAGCGCCTCCTCCTCACCTCGTCTCCCTCACGCCGGCCACCAGCAGCAGCTTCAGGCCGTCCCCGCCACCAAGTCCCTCAAGCCGGCCTCCCTGCTTCTGCGGCTCCTCTGCATCGGCAACCTAGCGCCCGAGGCCACGCACTCCTCCCCTCGAGCAACTCTAGCACCGCCCTGCTCCAGCCCGTCACCATGTCCTCGCCACCGATAGAACCAACTACCAAGATGAGCCCCATCGCACCTCCCCTATCCTTCCTTCCCTCCTGCCTCGTTTCTCTCCTTCCCTAAACTCTCTTTTCTTGAAGCAGCGCCACCATGGAAACCTCGCAGAAGCTCCGCACGGGTCGTCTCCTCGCCAAGTCCCACCACGGCCACCCTCTAGATCCGGCCGGCCTCCGCTGCCCTTACCCGTTCACGGCCGGATCCCGCCGGCAGAGCCCCGTCCCAACCGCTGGTGCCCTCCTATTCGCTGGCCGTCGTTCCCTGCTTCGCCAGTTCGCCTTCCTGGAACGCACGCAGCGTCAAGTCCCTGCGCCCATTGACCCGGCCTGGTTGGCCTCGTCCCTGTCCGGCTCCAGCAAGGCCCAGCTCCCTTGGCCGACGGTGAGGCGCCCCCAACAGCGCCTCATTTTTTTCTTCTCTTCTACTCAGTTGGCCCAACTTGCACCAGATCCGGCATGAGATGTATTTTTTCCGCAGAATGTTTTAGCTAATTTCCTGAGTACTACCCGTTCTTCAAAATAGTCCCTAGAGTTCATGCATTTAATATCTCACAAATGGTGCATCGGATCAAAACAATTTAAATATGTAAAATGCTTAGAATTTCATATAGTTTCATAATATGTCATTTTCACCCATGTTTAAGATGTTTAAAATGATGTTTGTTTAAATTTGTCCCTATGCCATGTTAAAATGATTTAATTAATAACTACTTAACCGTAGCTCGGTTTGTAACAAACTTTATATGTAAATGGGGTAGAAAAATGTCTAGTTTAACATGGTGGTTTTACTTTGCATGTTTAATAACTCTAAAATTATGTTTAGGGCAGAATAATACCAAACCTAATATATGCATATGAGGAGTTTCCGGACTTGTTGTTTTGTTGTTCCGGCCTCATTTAAATTTGCCTAGATAGGTAGTTTTCTTATGCTTCACCTCTTGCCATGTTAACTAACTTTTAATATTGTTGAGTACCTAACCGAGAGTGGACTAAATAATTGATGTGGTGTTCCGTCAATATGCAACGGAGTTGCATATTGAGCTCCACTTAATTTGTAGGATTGTTTGTGCACTTTTCCATGCCATGCTTCATTAAACCGGACATGCATCATACTTGGTTGTGCATCATGCCATGTTTATGTCGTGGTTGTTTACTATGTTGTGTGCTTCTTTCCGGTGTTTCTTCTTCGGGTTGGTTCCGGTAACGTCGCGTTGGTGAGGACCCGTTCGTCTATGTCCGTTTGTCTTCTTCTTGGACTCGTTCTTCTTCCTTGCGTGATCTTAGGCAAGATGATCATACCCTCGAAATCACTACTATCTTTGCTTTGCTAGATGCTCGCTCTTTTGCTATGCCTATGATGCGATACTTACCACTTGCTTATCATGTCTCCTATATTGTTGAACCAAGCCTCTAACCCACCTTGTCCTAGCAAACTGTTGTTTGGCTATGTTACCGCTCTGCTCAGCCCCTCTTATAGCGTTGTTAGTTGCAGGTGAAGATTGAAGTTTGTTCCTTGTTGGAACACGGAGATGTTGTTCCTTGTTGGAACATGTTTACTTGTTGGGATATCACAATATATCTTATTTTAATTAATGCATCTATATACTTGGTAAAGGGTGGATGGCTCGGCCTTATGCCTGGTGTTTTGTTCGACTCTTGCCGCCCTAGTTTCCGTCATATCGGTGTTATGTTCCCGGATTTTGTGTACCTTACGCGGTTGGGTAATAATGGAAACCCCTTGATAGTTCGCCTTAAGTAAAGCTCTTCGAGCAATGCCCAACATTGGTTTTACCATTTGCCACATAGCTTGTTCTTTTCCCTTGGGAGTCGCGCTCCTGAGGGTCATCATTATTTTACCCCCCCCCCCCGGGACAGTGCTCCTCTGAGCGTTGGTCCAACTGAGCAATGTCCGAGGCTACCAGGGGCAACTCTGGGCTGGCTTAGCCGATGTCTTGCTCATCCGATGTGCCCTGAGAACGAGATATGTGCAGCTCCTATCGGGATTTGTCGGCACATCTAGGTGGTGTTGCTGCTTTAGTTTTACCCTGTCGAAATGTCTTGAAGAACCAGGATACCGAGTCTGATCGGAATGTCTCGGGAGGAGGTCTATTCCTTCATTGACCGTGAGAGCTTGTGATGGGCTAAGTTGGGACACCCCTGCAGGGATTAAACTTTCGAAAGTCGTGCCCGTGGTTATGGGAAGATGGGAATTTGTTAACGTCCGGTTGTAGAAAACCTAAAATTGACCTTAATTAAAATAAATCAACAGCGTGTGTTATCGTGATGGTCTCTTTCCGGCGGAGTCCGGGAAGTGAACACGGTGTTGGAGTTATGCTTCACGTAGGTTGTTTTAGGATCACTTCTTAATCATACTTTAATCGACCGTGCTTTGCCTTCTCTTCTTGTTCTCTTTTGCGTATGTTAGCCACCATATATGCTAGTCGCTTGCTGCAGCTTCACCTCATACCTTTTACCCTACTGATAAGCTTAAATAGTCTTGAACGCGAGGGTGCGAGATTGTTGAGTCCCCGTGACTCACAGATACTTCCAAAACCAGCTTGTAGGTGTCGATGAGTCCGTGCAGATGACGCAACCAAGCTCAAGGAGGAGCTCGATGAAGATCTTGTCCTTTGTGTTGTTTCGTTCTAGTTGATCAGTAGTGGAGCCCAGTTGGGGTCGATCGGGGACCATGTCGCTTTTGGGGTTCTTCTTTTATTTTGGTTCCGTAGTCGGACCTTGTTTGTATCTGGATGATGTAATGTTTTATTCATGTATTGTGTGAAGTGGCGATTGTAAGCCAACTATGTATCTCTTTCCCTTATGTATTACATGGGTTTGTGTGAAGATTTCCTCACTTTCAACATTGCTTTCAATGCGGTTATGCCTCTAAGTCGTGCTTCGACACGTGGGAGATATAGCCGCATCGAGGGCGTTACAACACTGCTGGCTGAAGTTAACCCGGCAGATCAGGATCAGCATAACGCAGAAGTCACGAAGGTGAAGGATCAGATAGCTCAACCCAAGGCAGACCTAATAGCCGAGAACACCAGGATGGCTGCAGAGCGGGTCGAGTTGGATGTGCAGGCTTATCGGCTTATGTTGGATCAGAACGCGTCAAATGATGTAATGAGGAGAAGGTACCGGTCTCACCTGCCTCCGGTTTATGAGGCAAGGAATCTCTTTAACACGCTAGTAGCAGGAACCAGTAACCGGCCAGTGGTAAACCAGGTAGAAGCACCTGGAACGGGGGCGCCGGTTCAGCCGCGCAAAAAGGATCCACCTCGTCTGAATGTCCCATCACCGCACGTGTCAATGCCTCCGGGTCATTACTCCAACCCCCTGGATAACATAGTCATCGCTGCTTCATGATTAGCAGCCCTCTCGGTCGAAGGCGAGTCCCCCGTAGCGGTTGAGATGCGACGGGCTAGGGAGCTCCTTCAGACAGCTTCGACTCAGCAGCAGGCTTATTTGTACAGTCGCGAGAGGATTCATTCCATGCCACCCCCCAGCCCAAGCCGGAGTTACAGTAGGCATATTGATGAACCGGCTGTGTCAAGCAGTGCGCGAAACCGTAACCCGCCTCGAGGTCATATCCCGGCGCGCCGTGATGCTTATGCCCAGGACGTGGTGGATCACGGTAGAGCATGTCGAGAAGCCGAGTTAGCAGTGCAGTATGCGGCCCGTCAGCTTACTCCGGTCCGTCCAACTACTTCGGTGGAACCAGGTGTTTCTTTCAGCTCTTTGGGGGTGCCGTGTGTCACCCTGGTTTTACATAATGTGCGGCTGCCCAAGGATTTCAATGGTCCTCGTAAGGTGCCCAATTACACAGCCGATTTCCCCCCAAATCATGGGTTGAGAGCTATGAGATGGCGATGGAGATGCTGGATATGGATGATGCAGCATGTGCTAAATACTTGACCATGATGTTGGAAGGAACAACTCGTACATGGCTGAAAAGTTTACCAGCTAACTCCACTGGATCATGGGCCCAGTTAAAGGCCCAGTTTATCCAGAATTTCAAAGATACGTGCAAGAAGCCCATGTCAATTGTGGGCTTAGCCACATGTGTCCAAGAAGAAGCTGAATCAACAACCCATTGGGTGCGTCGAGTCTCAGCGATTCTGCATTCATCGGATCGCATCAATGCTGATACAACAGTTTTGACATTGGAAGGCAATTTCTGGTTCATGCCTCTGAAACTGAAGTTAGGGCAGCTCAAGCGTCACTACCGTGACATGGGGACACTTATGGTAGCTCTGGTTTAGTATGGTGACTCTAATAGTACCAAGGATGCCAAGTCTGACTATGAAAAGCCAGGGATGGGAAAAAAGAGCAGCAACACCAAAGGGCAACAACATAACCTGGCGGGCCATGGAAACAATGGTAAGCGCAAGGCAGATAAGAGTTTGGATTTGGTGGCTAACACCAACATGCAGAATAGGTCAGCGTTGTAAGGGTAAACCACCCCCGCGGAGTGGAGGATCAGGTATCAATCTT
This sequence comes from Triticum dicoccoides, assembly GCF_002162155.2. NCBI lineage: Eukaryota > Viridiplantae > Streptophyta > Magnoliopsida > Poales > Poaceae > Triticum > Triticum dicoccoides. The sequence goes on from NC_041386.1 coordinate 331,664,719, forward strand.
GAGTATCTGTTAAATCAGCCTTGCCCAAGACACGGGACGCGAGAAAGGCCAGCTACGCACCTCTGGAAGGATTGCTTTATTGTGAGGGAGTTTAAAAGCTCAAATCTTTTCCAAGATGGTCATGGACCGGGCGGCGGTTCGGGACCCGGTTCTCATGGGCCGGGTTATGGTGGAGGCAGTTCTGGCTCAGGACTTCAAGGAAATGAAGGCAATCATGGCAACCAAGGTGGTTATAGCCAATAGCACCCTCATGGAAGTCAACAACAACAACAATCGGGTTATCAGATTAACCCAAAGCAGTTGAATAGTGGGCAGTATCATGTCTTCACCACTAGCCTGTGCAGGTGCGATCAGAAAGCTTCATAAAAGGGCAATAAACTCCGTTGAACCGACAGTGCCCCATTATTTGCGCTGGTCTGAACAACCCATTTTGTGGAGTCGAGAGGATCATCCACCCCGGTTTGATAATCCAGGACATCTGGCATTGGTGGTGGCGCCTTAGGTCGGGGGGTATATGTTCACCAAGGTGCTCATGGATGGAGGGAGCAGTATCAATATCCTTTATTATGAAACCTTCCGTCGCATGGGGTTGACAGATAAAAATCTTAAACCGTCGAATACTATTTTCCATGGTGTGGTGCCTGGTAAATCGGCATACCCAGTTGGTAAGATAGCTTTGGATGTTGCTTTTGGAGATGATCATGATTCAAGATCAGAGACATTGACTTTTGAAGTGGTGAAAATCAAGAGCCCTTATCATGCCCTGTTTGGACGGCCGACTTATGGTAAATTCATGGCAAGGCCCTGTTATGTTTATCTGCAACTCAAGATGACGGGTCATAAGGGGACCATCACGGTACATGGGAGCCGTAAGGATAGCTTTGGAATGTGAAGAAGCTGATGTGGCCTATGCTGAGTCGGTTTGTGCGACAGAGGAGTTGAAGTTCTATAAGGACAATGTTGATCCGCCGGATATGACTTCTTTGAAAAAGCCAACTACAGAGCATGACCCAGCTTTTGAAGTTTAAATCGGCTGATGAGACCAAGCTGGTTGACTTTGTTCCTGGCGATTCATCCAAGCAGTTTGGCATCAGCGCTAACCTGGATTCAAAATAGGAAAGCGCTCTCATCGAGTTCATCCGTGAGAACCGGGACATCTTTGCATGGAAACCTTCGAACATGCCAGGTGTACCGAGGGAACTCGTTGAGCACACTCTTAACATCGATCCCAAATTTAAACCGGTCAAGCAGTTTCTCCGCCGCTTCAATGAAGAACGGTGCAAGGCCATTGGTGAGGAGGTAGCCTAGGTCTTGGCAGCAGGGTTTATTATGGAGGTTTTTCACCCTGAGTGGTTAGCTAACCCGGTGTTAGTATTTAAGAAGAACGACACTTGGTGTATGTGTGTGGACTACACAGATTTGAACAAGGCTTGTCTAGCTGATCTTTTTGCTCTCCCTCGTATTGATCAAATCATTGATGCTACGGCGGGTTGTGAGCGTTTGAGCTTTCTGGATGCTTATTCTGGTTATCATCAGATCAAAATGGAAGTTAAGGACCAGGAGAAGACAACTTTTATAACTCCCTTTGGAGCCTTCTGCTATGTATCTATGCCTTTTGGGCTCAAGAGTTTCCAGGCGACTTATCAACGCTGTGTGCAGAATTGTCTTCACAATCCGATTGGCCGCATTGTTCATGCTTACGTAGATGATATTGTGGTGAAGTCCAAAAAGGAGGAGACATTAATAGATGACTTCAAGGAAACTTTTGATAATCTTCGGGTCTATAAGATGATGCTTACTCCGGCCAAGTGTGTTTTTGGTGTACCGGCCGGCAAGCTCTTGGGTTTTCTGGTGTCTAACAGGGGCATTGAAGCTAATCCAGAAAAGATCAAAGCTATTACATCTCTGGCTAAACCGTCATGTATTAATGATGTTCAGCGTCTGGCGGGTCATATTCCAGCGTTGAGTTGGTTTATCAGTCGATTGGGAGAGAAAGCTATCCCTCTATATCAGATGATGAAAAAGACAAATAATTTTGTCTGGAGTGATGCTGCTAATGCGGCGTTTGAGGACTTGAAGAAACAGTTAGCTGAGCCACCTGTCCTTGCTGCTCTAGTTGATAAAGAGATGCTGTTGTTATATATAGCAGCCAATGCCCGGGCTGTCAGTGTGGCCATTGTGGTAGAACGTAAAGAGGCTGGCAAGGAGTATCCGGTTCAACGGCTAGTTTATTATATCAGTGAGGTGCTTATTGAGTCTAAGCAGAGGTACCCACATTGGAAGAAGCTGGTGTATGGAGTTTTAATGGCAAGCCGAAAGCTCAAGTAGTATTTTCAGGGTCATCCCATCACTGTGGTCAGTTCTGCCCCTTTGGGAGATATAATCCAAAACAGGGAAGCAACTGGCTGGGTTGCCAAATGGGCCATCGAGCTTGGACCTCACGGGTTAAAGTATATGCCTCACACGACAATCAAGTCCCCAAGCGCTTGTGGATTTCATCAATGACTGGACAGAATTGCAGGTGCCGGAAGAAAAGCTAGATAACACTTATTGGACTATTCATTTTGATGGGTCCAGGCGATTGGAGGGCTCGGGGCTGGAGTCGTGTTAACTTCCCCGCCAGGTGATAAGTTTTGTTATATTCTCCGTTTAATGTTCCCTTGCACTAACAATGCAGCTGAATATGAGACCTTACTCCATGGTCTTCGAATGGCTAAGGAGATGAATCTAAGCCGGATTAAGTTCTTTGGTGACTCAGACCCGGTAGCTCAACAAGTATTTGGTACTTGGGATTCCAAGGATCCGCTCATGGCGGCGTATCGACGAGAAGTAGACATTGTGGCTAGTCAATTCAAGGGTTATCAGGTTGACCATGTTGACCGATGTAAGAACGAAGCGGCGGACGCTTTAAGCCGTTTGGGCTCTCAACGTAAACTAGTGCCACCAAATGTTTTCCTGGATGTTTTGCATAACCCGTCGGTCAAGCTACGTACAGTAGAGGATTTGGCTATTCCTGACCCGGAAGCTCAGTTGGTGGCGGCTCTTCACGTTATCCCAGATTGGACAGTCCCATATTTGGCGTATATGAACCGAGGCGAGTTACCGGAGGATGAAACTTTGGCCAGGAAGATAATCCGGCGATCCAAGTCAATGAGCAGTGTCAACGGTGAATTGCATCATTGCAGTGTAACAGGGGCGTTTCAGATCTCTTGAAGAAGGCTGTGAGATTTTGCGTGAGATCACCATACCGGTTCAAAGTCCTTGGTAGGTAAAGCTTTTCTTCATGGCTTCTATTGGCTGACGGCTCATGTTGATGCTGAGGATTTGGTAAAAAGGTGTGATGGTTGTCAGAAGTTTTAACATCGAGCTCATGTTCTGGCTCAGGAATTGAGGATGATTCCAATCACTTGGCTATTTGCAACTTGGGGGTTGGATATGGTTGGGCCCTTTAAGAGGTCCAAGGATAAGAAGACCCACCTTCTGGTGGCGGTTGATAAGTTCACTAAGTGAGTGGAGGTAGAGCCAGTCAGTAAGTGTGATGCATCCACATCGGTTCAATTCATCATGAAGGTGATTTTCCGGTTTGTTTTTCCACACAGCATCATAACTGATAATGGTACTAATCTGTCCAAGGGTGCTATGAAAGAATTTTATCAACGTGAGCACATCCGGCTTGACGTGTCATTAGTGGCTCACACCAAATCTAATGGTCAAGTGGAGAGAGACAATCAAGAGATCCTGAGAGGCATCAGGCCCCGGCTTATGGTTCTTTGCAGCGGAAGCCGGGTTGTTGGGTGGAGGAGTTACCTTCTGTATTATGGAGCATCAATACCACGCCCAACAGATCTATGGGTTACACACCTTTTTTCATGGTTTATGGAGCAGAGGCGGTTCTCCCTAGTGACATCCGTCACGACTCACCCCGTGTGGCGGCTTATGTTGAAGATGACAATGAGAAAGCACGTCAGGAAGCACTTGACCTGTTAGATGAGGAGCGTGATATTGCAGCGGCTCGTTCGATGATTTACCAGGAAGATATGCGTCGTTATCACAGTCGTCGTGTTAAAACCACAATGTTTCAAGAAGGGGATCTGGTGCTCCGGCTCACCCCGGATCAGACTGATATGCATAAGTTATCCCCACCTTGGGAAGGACCCTTTGGGGCCAGCAATAATTTGCACAACGGGTCATACTACCTTATCGATGTTCGAGAGCACAAAGACTCACGTAAATCGGAGGAGGAGACCCAACGACTGTGGAATATCGCTCATCTTCGGCCTTACTACACCTGAGCCATAGGCTCCTCTTATGTACATATTCTTGACAATGTATATATTATGATGATCAATGTAATAAACCGGCATCCCTGCTAAAGAGGGGCCTCTGCCGTTCTTCCTTAAAAGATTTTGGTTACATGGGGGCTTCTGTTTATGAAGTGGAGTCCTGATTACCCATTGATCCATCTCATAAGCCACATAAAAAAAACTTGGGGGCTTGCTAGTGTAACACCCCGGATGTAACTTACCATATTTGTATTCCATCTCTTGCCATTATCGGCTCTAAGTTATGTTTTCCCTTTGTGGTTGGGTTTGTCTTTTTTTGGCATTTTTTCCATGGCATGCATCTCATATCATGTCATCATGTGCATCTCATTTGCATACGTGTTCATCTCATGCATCCGAGCATTTTCTCCATTGTCCGTTTTGCAATCTGACACTCCTATGTCCTCCGGCGCCCCCTTTTGCCTCTTTTTCATATGCAGGTGTTAAACTTTCTCGCAATGGACCGAGATTTGCCAAGCAGCCTTGATACACCACTGGTAGACCGCCTGTCAAGTTTCGTGCCATTTGGAGTCCGTTTGATACTCCAACGGTTAACCGGGGAACCGTGAAGGCCTCGTGTGTGTTGCAGCCCAACACCCCTCTAAAGTGGCCGAATAACCCATCCAAACCCCCTCCATCCTCTCGGTCGTTCAATCACGATCACTTGTCCGAAAACCGCACCTCATTTGGACTCTCCTAGCTCCCTCTACCTATAAACTGATGCCCCCCCCCCCGAAATCCCGCAGCCCAAAACCCTAAAATTCCCCTATGCGCCGCCGGACACGTCCGGGCGACGCTGGACAAAAATCGCGCCACCGCCCCGCACCAGTGATCCGCCGCCATGTGTCCTCATCCGCTCCGCGCCGCCGCAGCCCGCCCGAGCCCGCGAGAGGCCCGCGCAGGCCCATTCGGCCGTCTCCCGCCGGATCGCCGCCCGCCGACGCCCGGATCTCGCGCCGCCCGAGCGGATCCGCCCGCCGGCGCTTTCGCCCTTCGCCGGCGCACCTCGCCGCACCGCCCAGCTCCGATCGCCATCTGCCGCCTCACCCCGGCAAGTCCCTCGCCGTCCGTGCCTCGCCGCCCGCCGCCTTGCCCCGGCAAGTCCCTCGCCTTCCGCGCCCGACCACCGCGTCCCTGCACCTCCAACTCTGGTGAGCTCTTCTCCGGTGTCGCCCTCCTCCCTCTAGTCCGGTCGACCTCGGGTCACGCGCCGCCCGGATCCTGATCCAGATCCGAACCCTAGGGTTGACCTCGTTTTTCTCTGTGTGCAATATTTTGATGCACTATTCATCATGTCATAACTCTGTGACCGTAGCTCCATTTTGTGCGTGCAATATATCAAAATGTTCATTTGGATGTGCTCGATTTTTTTCCATTGTGCCATGCTTGTTTGGGTCCATCTTGATGCCCAAATAGTTGATGCAAGGGTGCTATAAAATGTTAGGTGCTGATTCTTAGCAGAGTATGAGAATTTGTCATTTTTGCTACATTTGTTGTGTGCTGCATATGGTCATGAGCCCTACATGTGTTTTGGGCTATGCCATGCCATCTTTACACGGGTGTATGCCATGTACTTTTGTGATCTTTTTGGTGACTAGCACAAGCATGCAAAGTAGCTCTCGTAATATTGCTGATTTCAGGGACTTAGAATTTTACTAAGTCATTTCCCTGCTGTTATTTTTATGCCATTCATCCATGTTGCTACAGCGAGATCCATGCTTCTTTTGGGTATGTTCAGTAAGGATGATTTAGACATATGGTCATGCTCTATCCATCCATGCCCTATTTGCAATTATGAATTGCCCTAGCATGTTTAAATCTTGCTCTACTTTTGCTATAAAATGTTCCTGGTAGATTGTTTACGTGTTAATCAATTTTGCCAAGGATGTTGTAGTTGATCAATGTACGCTATGAGCTTGTTCTTGCTTTGATTAGCTTCATGATTATGTCTTCTTGCTTTTAGTATGCTTAGTTTGTCATGCAAGGCTTTGTGATGAGTGAATCGAGCTCGCAAAGAGCCCTTCATAACTCTATTTTGCCATGCTCAGTTTTCTGCTAAGTCTGAATCTGTTAGCGAAACTTGCTATGTTTACATGGGTACCATCATATCTTCTGATCCCTTTTAGCTTATGGTTAGTAAGGGACTTTTGTTCTATGCTTTGAGTAGATTCATGCCATGCCTTGGTTTGCTATGTTATGTTCCTGTAGCATGTTCTTGTCTTGCTCTAAACTTTGCTTCCAAATGTTAATTCTTAACATGTTAGTATTTTCACTAAGTCTGTGATGCTGATATCGTTTGCACTTTTGCCATGCTTGTTTGAACCTGTTCTAGTGTGATTTAGCCGCAGCTCAGTGTTCATCTGTTGTCAAGCATCTTGAGTAGATCACTGCCGTGTGCTTTGTTGCTATGTTGGAGTGCAGTAGCTTAGTTTCTTGTTGCATTCGAGATGGCATCGTGTTGTTAATCGCAGAATTGTGTCATTATTGTTTTGCTTGCCAATTGCAAACCATGCATCCGATTCTGGTGATGTTTAGATCGATTTCGACCGGAATCACCTCATCATTCCAGCGGCACTCTTGGTTTGCCAAGTTGAGACCTGGTTCAATCCTTTCTTTCCGTAGCACACATATGCATTGCATATCACATCCCGCATATCATGCCATGTTTTGCATCATGTTGCTTGCGCATTGCACCGTGATTGATTGTTGGTCTTTTTCTTGTGTGCTTGCCTTGGGTAGAGCCAGGAGATGAGTTCGTGATCGAGGAACCCGTTGAGTACGCTTATGAGGATCAAGTTTTTGTCAACTCGGAGAACTTTGCAGGCAAGATGACCATACCCTCGAAATCACTTCTATTTTTGCTTGCTAGTTGCTCGCTCTTTTACTATGCCGCGATACCTATCACTTGCTACATCATGCCTCCCATATTGCCATGTCAAGCCTCTAACCCACCTTTCCTAGCAAACTATTGTTTGGCCATGTTACCGCTTTGCTCAGCCCCTCTTATAGCGTTGCTAGGTGCAGGTGAAGATGGAGTTTGTTCCTTTATGGAACACGATTATTGTTGGGATATCATTATTATATCTTGTTTACTTTAATGCAGCTATATATTTGGTAAAGGGTGGAAGGCTCGGCCTTATGCCTGGTGTTTTGTTCCACTCTTGCCGCCCTAGTTTCCGTCATACCGGTGTTATGTTCCTTGATTTTGCGTTCCTTACGCGGTTGGGTTATAATGGGAACCCCTCGACAGTTCGGCTTGAATAAAACTCCTCCAGCAAGTCCCAACCTTGGTTTTACCATTTTCCACCTAAGCCTTTTTCCCTTGGGTTCCGCGGACTCAAGGGTCATCTTTATTTTAAACCCCCGGGCCAGTGCTCCTCCGAGTGTTGGTCCAAACTAGAGTCCTTTGCAGCGCCACCTTAGGGAAACTCTAGGTTTGGTTTTAGTTGTACGGAGTGCTCATCTGTGTGCCCTGAGAACGAGATACATGCGACTCCTATCGGGATTTGTCGGCACATCAGGCGGCTTTGCTGGTCTTTTTTTACCATTGTCGAAATGTCTTGTAACCTTGATTCCGAGTCTGATCGGGTCATCCTGGGAGAAGGAATATCGTTTGTTGACCATGAGAGCTTGTGATGTGCTAAGTTGGGACACCCCTGTAGGGTTTTGAACTTTCGAAAGCCGTGCCCGCGATTATGGGCAGATGGGAATTTGTTAATATCCAGTTGTAGAAAACTTGACACTTAACTTGATTAAAATGAATCAACCATGTGTGTAGCCGTGATGGTCTCTTTTTGGCGGAGTCCGGGAAGAGAACACGGTCTCGTATTATGCTTGAATGTAAGTAGTTTCAAGATCACTTCTTGATCTTTATAGCTTCTCGACCGTGCTTTGCTTCTCTTCTCGCTCCCATTTGCGTAAGTTAGCCACCATATATGCTAGTGCTTGCTGCAGCTCCACCTCACTACCCTTTCCTACCCATAAGCTTAAATAGTCTTGATCGCGAGGGTGTGAGATTGCTGGGTCCCCGTGACTCACAGATTACTTCAAAACCAGATGCAGGTGCCGATGATGCTAGTGCGGGGGACACTACCGAACTCAAGTGGGAGTTCGATGAGGATTCGGGACGTTACTATGTTTCCTTTTGGACAATCAGAAGAGGAGACCAGTTGGGGCGATTGGGGATCTTTGCATTTGGGGTTGTCTTTCTTTATATGGTTCCGTAGTCAGAACTTGATTGTATTCTGGATGATGTACTGTTATACTTATGTATTATGTGAAGTGGCGATTGTAAGCCAACTCTTTATCCCTTTCTTATTCTGTACAGGGGATGTGTAAAGATTACCCCTCTTGCGACATGCCTACTATGCGGTTATGCCTCTAAGTCGTGCTCCGACAGGTGGGAGATATAGCCGCATCGTGGGTGTTACAAGTTGGTATCAGAGCCTTCCCCAACTTAGGAGCCCCCTGCTTGATCAAATCGCTGACGTTGTTGAGTCTAGAAAATGTTTTGAGTCTTATAGGATTATATATATCGGAGAGTAGGATTCTTTTTTACTCCTCAGTCCCTTCGTCATTCTGGTGAGGCCTCCTGACATAGAGTTTTGACTCTTCTGTCCACAAATTTCACAAAAAAATTAGGATCACGCGGGTATCTTGGAATCGTTCCGATGGTTTTGTGATGAGAACATTGTTCTTGGTGACTCCTGACATTTAGGGGTTGTGGCAGTGTCCCGGGGAGTTGAGCTCCGAGGTGTTATCGTCACAATTTTATCATTGCAGTTCTGGAATACCTGAGTTCGCCGACATCAAAAATCTCCTTTATGCAGTTGTTGGTGAGATAACCTCGACGCTACCCAGTACTGGGGCGGGAGTTCGGGAGTATTGCCATAACTCATATAACGGATGCTTTTCGAAGGTTGAGGTATATGATTTCTGAAGGTTTCTTGGTTATGTGTTGAAGGATGGATACAACCGGATGTAGGATTTTCTAGTTTTGGGTGAGATATTATGCTTCCCCTGTATCCCCAACACCTGATTGCATAACCAGAAAGTTTCGGGAGTCTCATAGGTGGGAATTCATGTAGCTCTATTATTTCTTCACGCAGATATTTTGTTTGAGATTGTGTAATCCTTACCAACTATTTGTTCATATCCGTACCTTGTTGCTTTATTCATCTATCTCTATCTAAGTGGCTTCTCAACTTATGGAAGTGTGATGATTTACTTTGGAATTCATTCGTTCATTCTTGTTCGAATGTTAAGGCTATATGTTGCAATTTCGATCCATTGATTCAGCTTCAATATATCTATTTCAAGATGCTAACGGATGTCAACCTCTTCAGGATGGCTCCTCCAATGTGTCAGAATCCGGAACCTCCGCCACCACCTCCACCTCCGGAGGCATGGCAAGCTATCATGTCCGCCACCAACGCCAACACTCAGATGCTTTTGCAACTCTTGCAAGAGCGCAACCAAGGAAATCAAGGACAAGGCAACAATCAACCTCAGTTTGCTACCCTGAATCAGTCCCTCGCAAACCAGCCAATGTCTTTCAGTAACTGTGTCGAGGCCACATATGCTGATGACTGGCTCGTGGATATCTGCAAACATTTTGAGTGTAGCAACGTCAGGCTTGTGGACTTTGTCAAGTTTGCTTCGTTCCAACTCAAAGACCGAGCTGCTGAGTGCTATCAACAATACAAAGATTCTAGAGGAGGTTGTGTGATTACCTGGGATGATTTTTGCCGAGACTTCAAAGATCACAACATTCCTCCAAGTGTTGCTGAGAGTAAGCACGAGGAGTTCCGCAATCTCAAGCAAGGCAGCATGTCTGTTTACCAATACAACATCCTGTTTCAGAGGCTCGCTCGCTTCGCCAAACAAGACGTCCCTGATGAGAAGAGCATGACTTATCAATTCAGAGGTGGCCTTAGAGAAGATCTGCAACTAGCTCTTGTGCTTTTTGAGCCGACCAAGTATGATGATTTCTACAACATGGCACTAAAGCAAGAAGCTGCTCAGATCAAGTGCGATGCTTCCAAGAAGAGAGTCAGGGATGCAGCTCCTTCTTCTTCTTCAACTCAAGTGGCAGCTAAGCAACAGAAGTTCTGGTTGCCTCTTCCTCCTCCATTCCTTCAGCCTTATCAGAAGAAGAGTAAAGGTGGCAATAGACCTTCCCACCCACCCAACCCAGGCTATCAGAACAAAGCTTCGTCTCATGCTCCAAGGTCAAGTGCTCCTTATCACCGTTCTCTCTTAGAGGTGACTTGCAACAAGAGTCAGCAGAAAGGGCACTATGCAAACAAATTCTTCAACCAAAGGCGTCTTCCGCCTCCTCCTCCTGTGAGATCTGCCAGCAATGCAGTGGTCGAGCATAATCCGAAGCATGCTAAGGTCAACATGATGAACACAACTCAGGCACTGGACTCTTCAGAAGTGATCATGGTTAACCTTCCAGTTAACTCTATTCCTGCAAAAGTCCTTTTTTGATACTGGTGCATCGCATTGTTTCATTTCAAAACCTTTTGCATCAATGTACGAGTGTGATTATCAACAATTACCTAGAACGTTATCAATTGTGTCCCTGGGCAAGCAAATGTCAACTAATATCTGCGTCCCGGATGTTTCTATCGAGATGGGCGACTACATATTGCTGGCTTCTCCAATTGTTCTTGATGACTCGGATATTGATCTAATTCTCGGCATGGACTGGCTTTCTAAGCACAAGGCTCAGCTTGATTGTGCTGCCACGCAGATTCAATTGACACACTCTTCTAAGGATGTGATCATCTTTGCCGCTTGGGATGATACCATTTGGTTGTTTTCTCTCAATGAGAAGGGTGAGTTAAATGCCATCTACCAGATTCCAGTCATTTGTGAATATCAAGATGTCTTTCCAGAAGAGCTTCCAGGAATGCCTCCTCACCGACCAGTTGAATTCGTCATTGATCTTGAGCCTGGCACGGAACCTATTTGCAAACGTCCTTACAAGCTTGGACCAGAAGAGTTGAAGGAGCTGAAGAAACAACTCGATGTACAAGAGCGTATGGGTCTGATCCGACCGAGTTCTTCTCCATGGGGTTGTGGTGTTCTTTTTGTCAAGAAGAAGGATGGAATGGACCAACTTTGTGTCGATTACCGCCAATTGAACAAGAAGACAATAAAGAACAAGTACCCACTTCCAAACATCAATGAGCTATTCGGGCAACATAAAGGTGCCCAAGTATTCTCCAAGCTTGACCTCCGTATGGGTTATCATCAGATTCGCATTCGTGAACAAGATATCCCCAAGACAGCATTCAGAACAAGCTATCATTCTTATGAATATACTGTCATGTCTTTCGGCCTTGTCAATGCTCCTCCAGCGTTCTCTCGCATGATGAACTTCATCTTCATCCCTTACACAAATGATTTCGTCTTGGTGTATCTTGATGATATTTTGATCTTTTCCAAGAACAAGGAGGATCATGCCAAGAATTTGAGATTGGTGTTGGACAAACTCAGAGAACATCAGTTCTATGCGAAGTTTTCAAAGTGTGAGTTTTGGCTTGATGAGGTTCTCTACCTTGGGCATATCATCTCAGCCAAGGGCATTGCTGTTAATCCTGAGAAGATGTCTACAATTGTGAATTGGGAACCGCCTGAGAATGTGAAGCAGCTCCGCAGCTTTCTTGGGCTTGCAAGCTATTGTCGAAGATTCGTTGATAATTTCTCTAAGACTGCAAAGCCTATTTCCAACCTCCTCCAGAACCATGTGAAGTATGTCTGGACGCCAGAATGTGACATCGCTTTCAACACCCTCAAAGAGAAGTTAATCATAGCTCCAGTTTTGAATCCAAACCATTCGAAGTTTTCTGTGATGCCTCCCTGCAAAGTCTCGGTGCTGTGTTAATGCAAGAGAAGAAAGTTGTGGCCTATACCTCTCGCCAGTTGAAGCCCAACGGAAAGAACTACCCGCTCATGACCTCGAGTTGGCGGCAGTTGTCCATGCTCTTTTAACTTGGAGACATCTCTTGTTGGGAAGGAAAGTGGACATCTTCACTGATCATAAGAGCCTCAAGTACATGCTCACTCAACCCAACGTCAACCTCAGGCAGACTCGTTGGGTTGAAATGATTCAAGAGTATAATCCGAGTATTGAATATACTCCAGGTAAGGCCGATGTCATTGCTGACACTTTGAGAAGGAAGGCTTACTGCAAGAGTTTAATTCTCAAGCCCTTCCAACCGGATCTTGGTGAAGCTTTCCGCAAACTTAATCTCCAAGTTATTCCTCATGGATTTCCTGCCAACCTCCAAGTCTCTCCTACTTTGGAAGATCAAATTCATGAGGCACAACTTCTTGATGCAATGGTGAAGAAGGTGAAAAATGTGATTGCCAAGAGCCAACCCAAGTACAAGTGCTATCGCCTTGATGACAAAGATACTATATTCTTAGAGGATCGAATTGTGGTTCCTCAAGGTGATCTACGTAAAGTCATTATGAACGAGGCTCACAATTCCCTCCTATCCATTCATCCTGGAAGTACGAAGATGTACCATGACCTCAAGCAGTCATATTGGTGGACTCGAATGAAGCGAGAAATTCATCAGTTCATGAACGAATGTGATGTCTGCAGAAGAGTGAAAGTAGAACACCAACGACTACCTGGTCTCCTCCAACCTCTTGCCATTCCAGAATGGAAGTTTGACCATATTGAGATGGACTTCGTGACTGGATTTCCCAAGTCCAAGCATGGCAATGATGCTATCTTTGATGTCATCGACAAGCTCACTAAAGTGGCTCATTTTCTTCCTATCAAGGAATCTATCACAGTAGCTCAGTTGGCAGAGCTATATACCTCCAGGATTGTCTCCTTGCACGGCATTCCGCAGTTGATATCTTCAGATCGTGGGAGCATCTTTACTTCTAAATTCTAGGATTCCTTTTAGAAGGCCGTGGGCACCAACATTCGCTTCAACACAGCCTTCCATCCTCAAACTAGTGGCCAAGTCGAGCGAGTAAATCAAATTCTTAAAGATATGCTCAGGGCTTGTGTCATTTCCTTTGGTATGAATTGGGAAGATTGTCTTCCATATGCCGAGTTCTCCTACAACAATATCTTCCAATCGAGTTCGGGCAAGGCCCCATTCGAGATTCTCTATGGCAGAAACTGTCGTACTCCTCTTAATTGGTCAGAGACTGGTCAACGCCACCTTCTTGGCAATGACTTAATCACAGAAGCTGAAGAAATGTGTAAAGTCATCCGTGAAAATCTCAAAGCCGCGCAATCGCGCCGGAAGAGTTACTATGATAGCAAGCATCGTGACTTGGCTTTCGAGATCGGAGACCATGTCTACCTCCGTGTCTCTCCAATGAAAGGTACTCGTCGCTTCGGTATCAAAGGGAAGCTTGCCCCTAGATACGTGGGTCCTTTCAAGATCATTTGCAAAAGAGGCGATCTCTCCTATCGACTTGAGCTTCCATCCAACTTTGCAAACGTGCACGACGTGTTTCACGTGTCTCAGCTTTCCAAGTGCTTCAAGACGCCTGAGCGCACCATCAACTTTGAAGAGATTGATCTCCAAGAAGACATGTCTTATCATGAGCATCCCGTTGCTATTCTTGAAGAAACTGAGCGCAAGACTCGCTACAAGTCTATCAAATTCCTGAAAGTGAAGTGGTCACATCATTCCGATCGAGAAGCCACCTGGGAACGCGAGGACCACCTCCGTTCCGAATATCCGGAGTACTTTCAGTCCTAGATCTCGAGACGAGATCCTTTCGTAGTGGTGGAGTGTTGTAACACCCCGGATGTAAATTACCATATTTGTATTCCAACTCTTGCCATTGTCGGCTCTAAGTTATGTTTTCCCTTCGTGGTTGGGTTTCTATTTGTTTGGCATTGTTTTCCATGTCATGCATTTCATATCATGTCATCATGTGCATCTCATTTGCATACGTGTTCGTCTCATGCATCCGAGCATTTTTTCCATTGTCCATTTTGCAATCTGACACTCCTATGTCCTCTGGCACCCCCTTTTGCCTCTTTTTCATGTGTGGGTGTTAAACATTCTTGGAATGGACCGAGATTTGCCAAGCGGCATTGGTACACCACCGGTAGACCGCCTGTCAAGTTTCGTGCCATTTGGAGTCCGTTTGATACTCCAATGGTTAACCGAGAAACCATAAAGGCCTCGTGTGTGTTGCAGCCCAACACCCCTCTAAAGTGGTCCAATAACCCATCCAAACCCCCTCCATCCTCTCGGCCGTTCGATCACGATCGCGTGGCCGAAAACCGCACCTCATTTGGACTCTCCTAGCTCCCTCTACCTATAAATT
>NC_041386.1:331679847-331695826 GCF_002162155.2 Triticum dicoccoides
CATGTGCGCCGCACAAAAATCGCGCTGCCGCCCCGCACCAGTGAACTACCACCGCGTGTCCCCGTCTGCTCCACGCTGTCGCGGCCCGCCAAAGCCCGCGGCAGGCCCGCGCAGGCCCCTTCGGCCGTCTCCCGCCGGATCGCCGCCCGTCGATTCTCGGATCTCACGCCGCCCGTGCGGATCCGCCCGCCGCCGCTTTCGCGCTTCGCCGGCACACCTCGCCATGCCTCCCAACTCCGGTGGCTGTCCGCGCCTCGCCGTCCGCTGCCTCGCCCTGGCAAGTCCCTCGTCGTCCGCGCCCAACCACCGAGTCCCCGCACCTCCAACTCCGGCGAGCTCTTCTCCGGCGCCGCCCTTCTCCCTCTGGTCTGGTCTACCTTGGGTCACGCGCCGCCCGGATCCAGATCCAGATCCAAACCCTAGGGTTGACCTTGTTTTTCTCCAAGTCTGCTATATTTTCATGCACTATTCATCATGCCATAACTATGTGACCGTAGCTCCGTTTTGTGCGTGCAATATATAAAAATGTTCGTCTGGATGTGCTCTTCATTTTGCTCCATTGTGCCATGCTTGTTTGAGTCAATCTTGATGCCCAAATAGTTGACGCAAGAGTGCTATAAAATGTTAGGTGCTGATTCTTAGCAGAGTATGAGCATTTGTCGTTTTTGCTACATTTGTTGTGTGCTGCATATGGTCATGAGCCCTACATGTGTATTGGGCTATGTCGTGCCATCTTTACACGGGTGTATGCCATGTACTTTTGTGATCTTTTTGGTGACTAGCACAAGCATGCAAAGTAGCTCTCGTAATATTGCTGATTTCAGGGACTTAGAATTTTACTAAGTCATTTCCCTGCTGTTATTTTTATGCCATTCATCCATGTTGCTACAGCGAGATCCATGCTTCTTTTGGGTATGTTCAGTAAGGATGATTTAGACATATGGTCATGCTCTATCCATCCATGCCCTATTTGCAATTATGGATTGCCCTAGCATGTTTAAATCTTGCTCTACTTTTTCTATAAAATGTTCCTGGCAGATTGTTTACGTGTTGATCAATTTTGCCAAGGATGTTGTAGTTGATCCATGTACGCTATGAGCTTGTTCTTGCTTTGATTAGCTTCATGATCATCTCTTCATGCTGGTACTATGCTTAGTTTGTCATGCAAGGCTTTGTGATGAGTGAATCGAGCTCGCAAAGAGCCCTTCATAACTCTGTTTTGCCATGCTCGGTTTTCTGCTAAGTCTGAATCTGTTAGCGAAACTTGCCATGTTTACATGGGTACCATCATATCTTCTGATCCATTTTGGCTTATTGCAGTAAGGGACTTTTGTTCTATGATTTGAGTAGATTCATGCCATGCCTTGGTTTGCTATGTTCTATTCCTATAGCATGTCGTTATCGTGTTCTAAACTTTGCTTCTTGATGTTAATTCCTAACATGTTAGTATTTTCACTAAGTCTGTGATGCTGATATCTTTTGCACTTTTGCCATGCTTGTTTGAACCTGTTATAGTGTGATTTAGCCGTAGCTCAGTGTTCATCTTCTGTCAAGCATCTTGAGTAGATCAGTGTCGTGTGCTTTGTTGCTATGTTGGAGTGCAGTAGCTTAGTTTCTTGTTGCATTCGAGATGGCATCGTGCTGTTAATCATAGAATTGTGTCATTATTGTTTTGCTTGCCATTTGCAAACCGTGCATCCTATTCCGGTGATATTTATATCGATTTCGACCGAAATCAACTCATCTTCCCAGCGGCACTCTAGGTTTTCCAAGTTGAGGCCTGGTTCAATCTTTTCCTTTCGGAGCACGCATATGTATTGCATATCACATCCCGCATATCATGCCATGTATTGCATCATGTTGCTTGCGCATTGCACCGTGATTGATTGTTGGTCTTTTGCTTGTGTGCTTGCCTTGGGTAGAGTCGGGAGACGAGTTTGTGATTGAGGAACCCATGGAGCACGCTTATAAGGATCAAGTTTTCGGCAACTCGGAGAACTTTGCAGGCAAGATGACCATACCCTCGAAATCAGTTCTATCTTTGCTTGCTAGTTGCTCGCTCTTTTGCTACGCCACAATACCTATCACTTGCTATATCATGCCTCCCATATTGCCATGTCAAGCCTCTAGCCCACCATTCCTAGCAAACCGTTGTTTGGCTGTGTTACCGCTTTGCTCAGCCCCTCTTATAGCGTTGCTAGTTGGAGGTGAAGATGGAATTTGTTCCTTGATGGAACACGATTATTGTTGGGATATCATTATTATATATTGTTTATTTTAATGCACCTATATACTTGGTAAAGGGTGGAAGGCTCGGCCTTTTGCCTGGTGTTTTGTTCCACTCTTGCCGCCCCAGTTTCCGTCATACTGGTGTTATGTTCCTTGATTTTGCGTTCCTTACGCGGTTGGGTTATAATGGGAACCCCTCGATAGTTCGGCTTGAATAAAACTCCTCTTGCAAGGCCCAACCTTGGTTTTACCATTTCCCACCTAAGCCTTTTTCCCTTGGGTTCCGCGGACTCAAGGGTCATCTTGATTTTAAACCCCTGGGCCAGTGCTCTTTCGAGTATTGGTCCAAACTAGAGTCCTTTGCAGCGCCACCTCGGGGAAACTCGAGGTTTGGTTTTAGTTGTACAGAGCGCTCATCCGGTGTGCCCTAAGAACGAGATATGTGCGACTCCTATCGGGATTTATCGGCACATCGGGCGGCTTTGTTGGTCTTGTTTTACCATTGTCGAAATGTCTTGTAACCGGGATTCCAAGTCTGATCGGGTCGTCCTGGGAGAAGGAATATCCTTCATTGACCGTGAGAGCTTGTGATGGGATAAGTTGGGACACCCCTGCAGGGTTTTGAGCTTTCGAAAGCCGTGCCCGCGGTTATGGGTAGATGGGAATTTGTTAATATCCGGTTGTAGAAAACTTGACACTTAACATAATTAAAATGAATCAACCGTGTGTGTAGCCGTGATGGTCTCTGTTCGGCGGAGTCCGGGAAGAGAACATGGTCTCGTGATATGCGTGAACGTAAGTAGTTCCAAGATCACTTCTTGATCTTTATAGCTTCTCGACCGTCCTTTGCTTCTCTTCTCGCTCCCATTTGCGTAAGTTAGCCACCATATATGCTTGTGCTTGCTGTAGCTCCACCTCACTACCCTTTCCTATGCATAAGCTTAAATAGTCTTGATTGCGAGGGTGTGAGATTGCTGGGTCCCTGTGACTCACAGATTACTTCCAAAACCAGATGCATGTGCCGATGATGCCAGTGCGGGGGACGCTACCTTACTCAAGTGGGTGTTTGACAAGGATTCGGGACGTTACTATGTTTCCTTTCCGGACGATAAGTAGAGTAGCCCAGTTGGCGCGATCGGGGATCTTTGCATTTGGGGTTGTCTTTCTTTATTTGGTTCCATAGTCAGACCTTGATTGTATTCTGGATGATGTATTGTTATATTTATGTATTGTGTGAAGTGGCGATTGTAAGCCAACTCTTTATCCCTTTCTTATTCAGTACATGGGATGTGTAAAGATTACCCCTCTTGCGACATGCCTACTATGCGGTTATGCCTCTAAGTCGTGCTCCGACACGTGGAAGATATAGCCGCATCGTGGGTGTTATAGATACACAAAGTCAAAAGGAGCCAAAGAGAGTCTGTTGCAAAGCACAACTCAAACATAGGCATCCATTGAGCACAACTCAAAATATTGCTTGGGGGCTCTTTGTTCTACAAGAATACATACTCTATAACCTTGTAATAGGCTATAAAAGCCATGCTTGGAAGCCAGGTGTATTCACCTAAAACCTCGGGTTATCGTGCATTTTTAGGTAAGTCACTCTGCCCAGGTAATCCTGGTATGACCCGTCGAACGTTTGACAAGTCAATCTTATACAGACCATGAACTTGTCTTAGTTAAACTGACGATTGGTTAATGTGAGATCCATCTTATAAGGCTTTGTAAAATGGTTTAACTCAGTGGCCTGGCAGCCCATGAAAAGCCTCGTTTTTTTGCATGCTTTTCTTTTGCAATCTTTCTTTTTGAGATTTATTTTGATGCGGTTTATACTAATCTAGTGTCTATTGACCCGGCCTGGCTGTTGACTATAAGTCGGCCAAGCAAACTAAAAGTATTGCTGGTGTCTATTGACCCGGCTTCGCTGTCGATTATAAGTCGTCAGCATACACTCAGCTATAATCCGGTGTTCATTGACCCGGTCTGGCTTTCGACTACAAGTCGGCAATATGATATACGGATAATCCGGTGTTTATTACAACCCGGTAGGGCTTTGCTGTAAATCGGCACCACATGGAGGAGTTATCAGTACTCAAGGTTTGAGTTATCACCCTTACAACAAAATTTGGTAAACCAACGATGTGATTCAATATCGCAGGTATGATATATTTCATATTTGGTTATTCTTAAGTACAACCTTGGTTATAAACCCGGGTTATATGTTGGGCGTTATGACCCGTCCGGCGATAAACCACCAGGGACACTTTTTATAAGTAGAAACATGTTGAATAAAGCTGCTAAGGATCATAAGCAGACATAGCATAATCATGAGGGATTACACAGTGTCATGCAAAGTGAATATGCACGATGGCATAGCAGACCAAGTATTTAAAACTAGCCTATTACAAGGCGCTTTGATGCCCAAAAGGATAATTGTTTTCACCAAGTGTTGCAGTATGCAGAAGGCTAAACCGGCCTCCGGATCATGACTGTTTGCCGAGCTGACTTGATGGCTGTGTATCATCCTGCGCCGATTCATCTTCCTGCTCTTCACCTAGTGGCTGCAAGTCAATGGTTTCCCAGTCGATTCCAGTTAGGGGCTTGAATACAACTTCATCGCTTATAAGTGTGGAGGGTTCAACATCAGCGGCGTAGGTATGTTTATGGATTAGCGGGATAAGATTTTCCACATCATGAGTTGGCGCATTAACCCGTTTGTTGTCGGTGTCATAAATTGATTGGTAATAAGAAAGCTCTGTCTCTTCAGCCAATTTTCTCGCTAATGGGCACATTTCCTTCGTCAAAGCTCGGAGATCATCATTGTCAAAATCTGACCCGTCCTTTATGCTCGGATAGCCGCTTCCTATATCAACCAAATCTCTCCATGTTCCTATACCATTCTATTGTATGAGAATAACTTTGAACGAAATCCATTGATTCACTCTATCCAATGCTCATAGTTGGAAAATCCAAACAAAACCAAGCATTGGATCAACTCTTTTAGCACATAGATTGTTGTCACCTGCCCACCTAGCCCACCTATATATCCGCTCATGTATGATGACCACAGGAGCTATCCACCCAGATTGTATGTTAAAAAACTAAGGTCAATAACTAATGCGGCACCTCGGGCCAACGCGGCCAGATCGCATATTGCACGAGAAATTACACACCAGGTTTCGTTGATATGTGGTCCCGTTCCAACATGTCAGTGAGACGACGGCGAGTCCTTTTGTACAATTTCCAAACGGACGTGTAGGCCAGGGCGCGTCTTCGTGTACCGTGGCAAACTGGCAACCGTCCAACGACTCTTCACCTTTCCCTCTCGATTTAGAACTGATGTCGCAGGCTCTTCCTCCCTCCTCCATTTGCCTTCACCCTTCCTTCTACCATTGCCGATCGTCTTCTCCATGGAGGCAACAAGCCGGAAACGACTCCGTTATTCTTGCCCCGATCTAAAAGATGACGTGGTGGAGGAACTCATTGATCGGTGTGACATCATCACCTCGGCTAGCCTGGCAGGTTCGTTCAAGACCATTCTCGACTCAACTAATAACATCGTTACAAGGAACCCAAGGGTCCAGGAGCGGTTTGATCTCCCCTATCTTCTTCGCCGTGACCCTGCTGACTGGCGCGGGACGAGGGAAGCCTCGCCTTGTGCAAGTTGATGCCGCTTGATAATGATACGTATGATGTTAAGATGCCATCGCTTGAGGGCAAGGCTTGGGGAGGAACAAATGGAGATTGGGTTGTTTATATTGGGTACAACTGCGAGTGGGAACTTGTGAATGTGTACACTCATCACCGGGTTCCACTTAGGAAAATCTGAGACTGCCCAGAGGTTGAGCACACCGGTATTCTACGCACGTTCAAATATGATCATGGTGACTGTCTTCTATGAAAGATAGCAATTTGTCGAGTTGCCAACCGCTCTTGGCATTACAGGAACTATGGAGATGTTGCTATCTTCGACAAGTTTGTTACCGTGCTTCGTTGTTCAACTGGATGGATATTGCCCAAAAATTAGTTTCTGTACATGGAGTACTGTGATGCAATTCAATGCGAGGGTCTTGTGTTTGCTGCCACCACTCGTGGCACTGTTTTTGCGTGGGATCCTCATAGTTTCGGTACGTTTCTCTTCCACCGTAATTATAATTGTTTCATCCACATGCATGCGGGTTAGCAAGTTTCCCTTTACTAATTAACCTTATTCTTGTGTTTCCAAGGTCCTGTGAACATTCCACCACCTATACTTGAAAAAATTTATAACCAAGGGGGAGATGACGATGGTGATGATCATGAGCATGAGGACGAGGAGGGCCCATATAATCAATGGCACCTGGAAACTTATTCCGATGGATCACCCCTTCTTGTCTGTATACAACCCACTGCTAATGTTACTACTAAGGGAGCAGGTGTTGTCTCCCATGGTCGCACTCTTCGGACCTATTCCAACACCCGCTGCATGGTATTCAGGATGGATACTAGTGTGCTAGCGCCAACACCTTCTCCCTGGTACATTACTGATAGTCTTGGAGAAAACTCGCTCTTCCTTGGACAAAACTATCCAATGATGGTGAAAGGCGATCCAACTTCTGTTGACACAACGTTACTACCATTTATGAGAAGCAACTGTATCTATAGCTCGAACATTGTGATGGTTCCTTATCCTGGTCGTGATATAGTAGGCTGCTTCAGCCTGGATGATCAGTCCTCCATTGGTCTCGAGATTGACAGTAGCTGGCCATTTCCGGAGAATCACTTGTGGTTTAAAGCAAGCGTTTCCAACGCTGAGGATTGGTTGAGTTGAAGTTCATTTCATTGCTTGTTAATTGTTGTGTGATGAAAACTTTAGTATTTAAAATGTATCCTCATTGTCGTTGTGGGTTGATGACCTGTTGTATGTAATAAAATGATATGATTGTGATAAACTTACTAAATTTATGAATGGCTTTCAAGTCGCTTTTCTGAGTGGGTGCTGTGACAAGGAAAAAATATATTTTCCGAATACATAATTGTACGTGCATTGCAACAGGTTATTAGCTGAGGCTAATCAACAATAGTACACTATTTGTACTAGCTTCACATGCTGCACTATCTATACGTCTACGTACGTAATACAAAAAGTTTTAAACTTGAGACCAGCCACCCACCCTCACAAAGAACACTTTTTAACCTAGCACAGACTCCAGGAAATTTGGCCACAGTGTGAGATGGTGTAACGACCAAACCTCGAAGGATTTGAGTCTCTGTGCTTACCGTGAACTCGCTAGCACACACAATATAGATGAATACCAGAATAGCAAGTGCATCATTTATTACAATGTATGATCCAGAATATATAAAATAAAACAATCTGCATAGCACCTGGCTAGCTTTATTCAATCAAACAGTGGAAAGTATCAGAAAATAACGATGAGTCCCATCATAGCCCACTGGCGATGCTGAGTGCAGACTCGCGACACTAACGGTATCTTACTCTTCGTCTGAATATCCTGCAACATGAGACATTGCAGCCATATAGGTCAATACTTGGAATGTATTGGCAAGTTACACAGGAGTAATAATAAAGCAGACCTACATGTATATGCATAGCACAACAAAGGAAGGCTTGGGTGTTTATTTTGCAGAAAGCTGATTTTATCCTAATAACTACCTAATAGTCAAATTTTTATTTATTTCTTTTATTACTACAATTAAATGCACAAGGTTGAGTTGGCAAAATCAACTCCAACCTACCCTTTATTAAGTTGCCCAAAAAATTTGTTAAGTGTCACATTTGTCAAGATCATCCAACAACTGTAATGGCATAGTGGCTCAAATTTACCCATAACCGGGGGCACGGCTAATCATGATTAGTTTTAATACTCTGCAGAGTTTTGTACGCTTTACCCACTAGACCCAATCCGAAGATTGAGACGAAGTCTTTCAGAAGAGGTTCCCTTAACCACCTGACGGGCACATCCCACCTACATATGCTACATCTGTCGACACAGTCTCGGCAAGGGTTCCAACAACTGATCAACTAAGCCAGAGCCCATATAGCCAGTGGCCGCACATGGAAGCTACTAGTCACAAAGTCTGTCTGATCTTTTTGAGCCCGGGCAGAATTCCACTTAGGGTGCACTCTCATGAGCGCATGGCCTTGGAAAAGGTGCAAGACCCCATGATGCCTTCCCTCAACACCAAGCAATACCACTTCCGCCTAGAGGTGAGTTAAATCCTGAGTTACTACTCAATTTGTTAAAATATATAATCCTCACATAAACTCAATGAATACATGAACCACCCCCGTCTACAAAGCATAGCAACCTACCACTACCACGATTTGCAAAGACGGGAAGATAGCTCATCAGCATAGCAAAAATAATATAGTATTCCTATACATGCATATATTCATAGTGTGATATAACTACATGCATAGAAAACAATAGGTAAAGGATGATCAACATGTAACTTGCCTTGGCTCTGGTTCAGAAAGTCACACTCCTGACAATAGCTCGCGTCGCACTCCGGACAATCTACACGTTTCACACAATTCAACAAATCAACCACCGGAACACGAATAGAACCAAAACAAAACCAACAGCAAGAAAACCATTTTTGAAACTCGACTACAGCAGCATAACAGCACCTAAGTTGCACTGCGGTCACAGCACAAAAAGAATCACTCGATTCCGATAAACGGTTTGAAAGTTATGGCCTCCAGAAGGTTTAATCTGAATTTGAACGAATTCAAATTTAAACAGTGCAAACATGAGAATTTTTGGTACTGTCGTGAAGGGCTGATTTATGTGAGATCAAAGGAAAAAGAATTACCTAAATTGGACTTATGGAATAAAAGATATAGCTAAAAGAATTTTGGATGAAAATCTGTGAAAAAAAAAGAAAACTCTATTCTGTAAAAATACTGTAGCGATCGCTGTAGCGTTCACTGTAGCGGTTTACCATGTGTCGCTTGCGGATTGGCTCAGGTGTTTTGATGCACGCGCGTGCTCACCAGCAAAACAGAGGATGCGGCGGCGATCGGGCGTCGGCGGCGGAGGCTCTCCGGCGAGTCTCCGGCGAAGTTGAAGCGACGGATGGGTGCGGCGGTGAGTGGGGGAGGCGTTGGTGAGGTTAAAGGGAGATGGGGCGTCCTTGAATGGCGGTGGCGAAGACGTGAACTCCGGGGAGCTCCGGTGAAGTCGGCCGCCTTGTTCCTCTCCCTCTGCTGCGTTTTCGGCAACAAAAATATGTCAAGCGAGGGCGGCTTCGAGCGGGGAATCGAGTGGAGCAGGCGGCGCGGGTCTGAGAGTTCTTACGGCGGTGAAATCGCCCGGCGAACGGCAGCGGTCGGCGATGCTTCTCGCGAGATGCGTTTCGCCCTAACCAGAGTGTGCGGCGACGGAGAAGATCGAGGAGGGGATGCGAGGTTGCCCTGGGTCTTCTGCTTGCACACGGCGGCTCGGGATCGCTCGAGGTGGACCAGGGGCACTGGTCGATCCAGGCTCGGCTCGGCCTGTGCGCGCGCTGTGCGTGCATCCGACCGGAGGAAGGAGATAGGTGCGGGGCCCGCTGGTCATAGAGAGGGGCGGTGACTCGGGTTACGAGCGCGGGTCAGGTGCAGTGGCTGGTGCGTACCGCTTTGCAGCTGGAGGTGCGGGAGACTGGGCCGCGACGGTGTGGTGCGACGCTGCAGGGCCGGCTGGCTGGCTGGGCTGCGGCCGCGCAGTGCTAGGCCACGGGTGCGTGGAGCCGCAGCACTGAGTTTCCTTTTTTTTAAACACCACTACAGAAACAAAAATAATTAAAATAACATACACAACAGAAAAATCTAAATAAAAATACCTAGACACACAGTAAAATCTATACTACTAATATAAACTACAGGAACACTAGTTCCAACACTAATGCAGTTTTCGAAAATAGTTTTTATGCAATAGGCAACACAAACAGCAATAAAACAATCAAAGAAAATATTTTGAAGATTGCAAAAATTTCCGGAACACATCAGATGAACTGGAAACAATATTCTGCACATTATGAACATTTTTAAAACCAGGGGAGAAGTCATGTTATCTCCGCTCCAATAAATTGCCTTTGTTGCATAATGATTTGAATATTACCGAAAAACAAAAATAATGCATGCAAAGAATATGAGATGCATATGAATGATCTAATAACATCCAAATTGGGAAAATTGGGATGTTACAGGTGGGCCATATGTTAATGTGTTCGTTGTACGTAACCAGCACCTCGAATCCTCGATACTACTACTATATAGTAGGGTGGCATGGGCCAGAACAAGCATTCGCATTCAGGAGTACGACACACGCCACCAGCACGACTTCCATCTCACACCATATTTCTTGGAGTCCGTGCTATAACTATCTCTTCAACCTCTTCATTTCTCTAACTCAGCCATCTCACGATGGGCGAGGTGGGGGTTTGCCGATAGTCGGTTTGCTCAACTGCGGTCCCACTTGTAAGACCAACTCCAATGGACAACCCCAAACGGACCTCCGTTTTTCCCGGATTCTATCTATTTCGGTAGGGCAATGGGGTCGTGTCTAGGCCATTTCTCGGATGCGGTGGCCATGCACCCAACGTGCGGACGCATCCAGGCCGCATACATTTTTCTTCGCAAACACATATCTTTTTTTCATCATTGATTTTTCGTACATGGAAATACATCACCAAAAATTGACAAGAAAAGCAAGACCAAAGAAAACAAGAACAAAAGAATACATTTTAGAAGATATCCAACTTCTATAACTGCTCCTGTAAGTTGGTTTAGTGTCTTCTCGATCCATTCATTGTTGATCTGCGGAGGCTCAATCGTGCATGCTTATTTCTTCTTCGAGTGTAAAGAGGTAGAAGTTGCTTCCTCGCATCTAGTCTCATGTCTAGCCTCTATTCTATCAACAAGTGCACTAGTCTCATCTCTAGCCTCTATGCTAGCTAAAAGTGCTACAACATCTACTAAATTGCGCTCTATCAATATATCTATGTACTATTCTTCCCAAATACCAAAACATGCATCCATTCTACACAATAAAATTTTAAGTTAGCACAACAAGTCTAATCCGAGAGCACAACCGAAGCTAAAGTAGCACATACCCCATCGGTTGAGCACTTGATGAACACCCATCCAGGATGTTCTGGTGTTGTAGACACTCGGTGCATGACCTTCTTTGGGCAGTCATCGCACGTAATGAGTGGCAACGGTGTGCCGACGAGATTTTGTGCCAGCACCTAGCCCGGCCGACCGCCATTCGTGTATCTGCCGGCGGACTGCCGACGGTGTAGACCCGAGCGGCTAGAGGAGGAGTCAGTACCTGCATGCAGCCTTGCGGCCTTGCCGGGGCCTTCCGGCCTGCTGCCCGGCCAGTCCATGGCGCGGCATGGCCTCTCACAATCAGGCGAGCTCAAGCCTGACCGGATCCACTCCAAATCCAGACGCCGTGTGCGCAAAACACGTAGACATGGTTGGGTAGCTCCGAGGCGTCAAGGGAAAGCGGGCTGAGCGAGCGCGCGTCTGAGCTGCACACGCTGGAGTTGGCCTAGCGGTGTGGCAGACCGACCGTGTGGGGGTGCCAAGTGGCTTCGCGCGTGTGGGGGACGGAAGCCATCCCACGCGGGCGCTAGGTCTGACAGGAAGGCCTTGTCGTTAGTGTGTGACCTCTGTGCCAACCCTCCGCTCCCCACTAGCCTCTTGGTTGATATGTGGTCCCATTCCCACATGTCAGTGAGACGACGGCTAGTCCTTTTGTACAATTTCCGAACGGATGTGTATGCAGGCCAGGGCGCCTCTTCGTGTACCGTGGCAACCGTCCACCAACTCTTCGCTTTTCCCTCTCGATTTGGAACTGTTGTCGCACGCTCTTCCTCCATCCTCCATTTGCCTTCACCCTTCCTTCTGCCATTGTTCGATCGTCTTCTCCATGAAGGGAACAGACTAGAAACGACCCCATTATTCTTTCCCCGATCATAATGATGACATGGTGGAGGAACTCATGGATCGGTGCGACATCATCACCGCGGCTAGCATGGCAGGTTCGTTCAATACCATTATCGACTCAACTAATAACATCATTACAACGAACCCAAGTGTCCAGGAGCGGTTTGATCTCCCCTATCTTCTTCACCATGACCCTTCTCACTGGCGCGCGGACAACGGAGGCCTCGCCTTGTGCAAGTTGGTGCCACTTTATAATGATATGTGTGATGTTAAGACGCCATCGCTTGAGGGTAAGGCTTGGGCAGGCGCAAATGGAGATCGGGTTGTTTATATTGGTTCCAACTGCTAGTGGGAACTTGTGAATGTGTACACTCGTCACCGGGTTCCACTTACAAAAATCTCAAACTGCCCAGAGGTTGAGCACACCAGTTATGACCGTACTTTCAACTAAGGTCATGGTGACTGTCCTCTACAGAAGATAGCAATTTGTCAAGTTCCCGACTGCTCTTGGAATTTAATGGAATATGTAGTTGTTGCTATCTTCGACAAGCTTGTTGCCTTCCTTCATAGTTCGACTGCATGGATATTGCTCAAAAATCCGTTTCTATACAAGGATGAGTACTGCGATGCAATTCATATGAGGGTCTTGTGTTTGCTGCCACCACTCGTGGCACTGTTTTTGCATGGAATCCTTATGCTTTCGGTACGTTTGTCTTCCACCATAATTCTAATTGTTTCATCCACATGCATGCGGGTTAGCTACTTTCCCTTTACTAATTAACCTTCTTGTGTTTCCAAGGTCCTGTGAACATTCCACCACCTATACTTGAAAAAAATTATAACCAAGGGGGAGATGACGATGATGATGATCACGAGCATGAGGACCCATATACTCAGTGGCGCCTGGCAACTTATTCTGATGGATCACCTCTTCTTGTCCGTATACAGGGCACCGCTGCTGTGACTAAGGAAGCAGGAGTTGTCACTACTACCTCTTGAGCACTGCGTTGGTTTTCCCTTGAAGAGGAAAGGGTGATGCAGTAAATTAGCACAAGTATTTCCCTCAGTTTTTGAGAACCAAGGTATCAATCCAGTGGGTGATCACACTCGAGTCCCCCGCACCTACACAAACAAATAAGAACCTCGCAACCAACGTGATAAAGGGGTTGTCAATCCCTTCACTGTCACTTACGAGAGTGAGATGTGATAGATATGATAAGATAATATTTTTCGTTTTTTATGATAAAGAGAAATAAAGATGCAAAGTAAAATAAACGACAATAGAAATAACTAAGTGTTGAAAGATTAATATGATGGAAGATAGACCCGGGGGCCATAGGTTTCACTAGTGGCTTCTCTCAAGAGCATAAGTATTACGGTGGGTAAACGAATTACTATGGAGCAATTGATAGAATTGAGCATAGTTATGAGAATATCTAGGTGTGATCATGTATATAGGCATCATGTCCGCGACAAGTAGACCAAAACGATTCTGTATCTACTACTATTACTCCACACATCGACCGCTATCCAGCATGCATCTAGAGTATTAAGTTCATAAGAATAGAGTAATGCTTTAAGTAAGATGACATGATGTAGAGGGATAAACTCATGCAATATGGTATAAACCCCATCTTTTTATCCTCGATGGCAACAATTCAATATGTGCCTTGCTGCCCCTGCTGTTACTGGGAAAGGACACCGCAAGATTGAACCCAAAGCTAAGCACTTATCCCATTGCAAGAAAGATCAATCTAGTAGGACAAACCAAACTGATAATACGAATACACTTGCAAATATAAACCAATCATACATAACATAATTCAGAGGAGATTCAAATATTGTTCATAGATAAACTTGATCATAAACCCACAATTCATCGGATCTCGACAAACACACCACAAAAGAAGATTACATCGAATAGATCTCCAAGAAGATTACATCGAATAGATCTCCAAGAAGATCCAAACAGAGAGAAGAAGCCATCTAGCTAATAACTATGGACCCGTAGGTCTGAAGTAAACTACTCACACATCACCGAAGAGGCCATGGAGTTGATGTAGAGGCCCTCCGTGATCAATGCCCCCCCTCCGGCGGAGATCCGGAAAAGGCCCCAAGATGGGATCTCTCGGCTACAGAGGGTTGCGGCGGTGGAATTAGGTTTTCGTGGTGCTCCTGGATGTTTGGGGTGTACGTGGATATATATAGGAGGAAGAAGTAGGTCGGTGGAGCAACAAGGGGCCCACGAGGGTGGAGGGCGCTCCCAGGGGGGTAGGCACGCCCCTCCTGCCTCGTGGATTCCTAGATTGTTTCTTGATGCCCACTCCAAGTCTCCTGGATCACGTTTGTTGAGAAAATCATGTTCCCGAAGGTTTCATTCCGTTTGGACTTCATTTGATATTCCTTTTCTGCGAAACACTGAAATAGGCAAAAAAACAGCAATTTGGGCTGGGCCTCCAGTTAATAGGTTAGTCCCAAAAAATGATATAAAAGTGTAAAATAAAGCCCATTAACATCCAAAATAGATAATATAATAGCATGGAGCAATCAAAAATTATAGATACGTTGGAGACGTATCAAGCATCCCCAAGCTTAATTCCTGCTCGTCCTCGAGTAGGTAAATGATAAAAGAAGAATTTTTGGATGTGGAATGCTTTCTAACATATTTCTCAATGTAATTTTTTATTTATTGTGGCATGAATGTTCAGATCCGAAAAGATTCAAGATAAAAGTTTAATATTGACATGGAAATAATAATACTTCAAGCATACTAACTAAGCAATCATGTCTTCTCAAAATAACATGGCCAAAGAAAGGTATCCCTTAAAAATCATATAGTCTGGCTGTGCTCTATCTTCACCACACAAAATATTTAAATCATGCACAACCCCGATGACAAGCCAAGCAATTGTTTCATACTTTTAATGTTCTCAAACTTTTTAAATCTTCACGCAATGTATGAGCGTGAGCCGTGGACATAGCACTATATGTGGAATAGAATGGTGGTTGTGGAGAAGACAAAAAAGGAGAAGATAGTCTCACATCAACTAGGCATATCAACAGGCTATGGAGATGCCCATCAATAGATATCAATGTGAGTGAGTAGGAATTACTATGCAACGGATGCACTAGGGCTATAAGTGTATGAAAGCTCAACAAAAGAAACTAATTGGGTCTGCATCCAACTCGCTTGCTCATGAAGACCTAAGGCATTTTGAGGAAGCCCATCATTGGAATATACAAGCCAAGTTCTATAATGAAAAATTCCCACTTTTTCTCATAGGAGACTCTCCATCATGAAGATCATGGTGCTACTTTGAAGCACAAGTGTGCAAAAAGGATAGTAGAATTGTCCCTACTCTCTTTTTCTCTCTTTTTTTTGGGCCTTCTTTTTTTTGGCCTCTTTTCTCTTTTTTTTTTTATTTTTCGTCTGGAGTCTCATCCCGACTTATGGGGGAATCGAAGTCTCCATTATCCTTTCCTCACTTGGGACAGTGCTCTAATAATGATGATCATCACACTTTATTTACTTACAGCTCAAGAATTACAACTCGATACTTAGAACAAAATATGACTCTATGTGAATGCCTCCGGCGGTGTACCGGGATGTGCAATGATGCATGAGTGACATGTATGAAGAATTGTGAATGATGGCTTTGCCAGAAATACGATGTCAACTACATGATCATGCAAGCACTATGACAATGATGAAGCGTGTCATAATAACGGAATGGTGGAAAGTTGCAAGGCAATATATCTCGGAATGGCTATGGAAATGCCATAATAGGTAGGTATGGTGGCTGTTTT
>NC_041386.1:331695836-331728902 GCF_002162155.2 Triticum dicoccoides
ATATACAAGCCAAGTTCTATAATGAAAAATTCCCACTTTTTCTCATAGGAGACTCTCCATCATGAAGATCATGGTGCTACTTTGAAGCACAAGTGTGCAAAAAGGATAGTAGAATTGTCCCTACTCTCTTTTTCTCTCTTTTTTTTGGGCCTTCTTTTTTTTGGCCTCTTTTCTCTTTTTTTTTTTTTTTTTCGTCTGGAGTCTCATCCCGACTTATGGGGGAATCGAAGTCTCCATTATCCTTTCCTCACTTGGGACAGTGCTCTAATAATGATGATCATCACACTTTATTTACTTACAGCTCAAGAATTACAACTCGATACTTAGAACAAAATATGACTCTATGTGAATGCCTCCGGCGGTGTACCGGGATGTGCAATGATGCATGAGTGACATGTATGAAGAATTGTGAATGATGGCTTTGCCAGAAATACGATGTCAACTACATGATCATGCAAGCACTATGACAATGATGAAGCGTGTCATAATAACGGAATGGTGGAAAGTTGCAAGGCAATATATCTCGGAATGGCTATGGAAATGCCATAATAGGTAGGTATGGTGGCTGTTTTGAGGAAGGTATATGGTGGGTTTATGGTACCGGCGAAAGTTGCGCGATACTAGAGAGGCTAGCAATGGTGGAAGGGTGAGAGTGCATATAATCCATGGACTCAACATTAGTCATAAAGAATCACATACTTATTGCAAAAGTCTATTAGTTATCGAAAAAAAGTATTATGCGCATGCTCCTAGGGAGATAGATTGGTTGGAATAGACAATCGCTCGTCCCCGACCGCCACTCATAAGGAAGACAATCAATAAATAAATCATGCTCCGACTTCACCACATAACGGTTCACCTGTCGGTGGGAACGACACCTATGGGATCACAAGAATCACTACTGTGGTTAGCGGGGCGCGGGGTCGTGAGAAGAGCGGATCAAACAGATAGCACACGATTCGTTTATCCAGGTTCGGGCCGCGAGGATGCGTAAAACCCTACTCCTGCTTTGGTGGATTGTATATCTGTGTTCTTGAGCTAGCTATGGGGTGTGAGGAGCTCCAAAAAGCCGAATCCTTCCTCTGGTCGCCTCGGGCCTCCTTTTATAGAAAAAGGGGTTGCCACAGTGGAACACAGGAGGTGGAAAGGGTACAGTGATGCGAGGTTATCCCTCGCATTACATGACAAGGCGCATCTAATGCGTCTTGCTTAGGTGTCCTTGCTTTATCGGGGACGGGGGAGAGATCTATCTCGTCCGTCGCCGGTCCTTCTTGTGTCGACACGCGCCCTGGCCAGCGATGCCTGAGATGCCATGTAGGTAGGCAGGTAGCTGAGGTGGCGCAATGGTGGGTCTTCATGAAGATCTGCATGCCGCCACACAGGTGCCTGCCCAGCTGGTTGGGTCGGCAGCTGCATGCATGCGGTGGTGGAGGTTTAGTTGGCGTGGGCCTGATGGTGGCCCTGCGGGTGTCCTCGTTAAGGGCCTTGCCGGGGCCCCGGCCAAGGGTCTTGCCGAGGCGCCTGCTGTCATCCCCAGCAAGGCACTTGCCGGGGGCCTTGTGGTCTTCCTCGGCTGGGATCCCGCCAAGGGTTGTCGTCTCCTTAGTGCGTATCTGATCTTGAATGTCTTCACAAAGATCTCCGTGCCGCCACGGGGATGTCTCCGAATCCTTGCCCTTTGGGGGCAGTGGACTCAAGGGTGATTTGCTCCGTAGGCGCGGGGCTACTAGAACTGTCTCCCGGCAAGGATCTTACCGGGGGAGTCCGCTTCCTCCCCTTTGCTCTTCGTGGTCTTGGCCTTGGCATCATTCTAGTTCTCTTGAGCTTCGGTCTTACCCTGGCTCACCTCCCTTTCCTTGCTTGGTGTGTTGGTGCCCATGGCTCAGACTGCCCGTGCACAGTTATAGGGGTACAAAAAGTGTACCCCTCTTTTTGTACACCGACAGGAGCCCCCGGTCTTGGGCCACACATAAGCACAACGCGTTGTTGGGCTAGGCCCAAAAACAGTGCGTGGGTAGGCGGGGCTGTTTTTACCGCGGTAAGGTTCTTCGCGCGCTGCGCTTCCCACGACTCCCGCGCATGGCGCGGCGTGGGGAGGTGTGTGTGACGTGGGCAGCATGCGTGGTGTTGGTTCTCGTGGGCGTGCGTCACACCACAGTTAATGTGAAAGGAGGCGGCCCGTGTTTTCCCCCATAAAAAAGGAATAACCGCGGCGCGCTGCTCACTTTCTCCTCTTTCCTCGTGCCTTTTCCAACCTTAGAGCCGCCGTTATCTCTCTTTCTTCCTTCCTAAGCTTCCGCTGTCGCCCGCCGTCGTTGCTTCACCATCCCCCTTCCTCAGCCCTCTAAACTTCTTGGCTGCCAAGGATGCTGCCGAGGACACCGCTGAGGGGCCGCCAAGGCGACCGGCGAGGCTTCTGCCGAGGGCACCAATGGTTGGCCTGCCGGGGAAGCCGGCAAGGCCACTGCTGAGGAAGAGGTGGTTGATGATCAGCCTCCCTCCTCCTCAACCTCGGGCCCCGGCAGATATCTGAAGGTGGGCGACGATCTTTTCGTTCATCTCCCAGGGATGTCAAGTTCCCGAGCACCCGCTGAAGGGGAAGTCTTTGACGGTGAGGTGCTTGCTGCCATCGGGCTCGAGGTTGTCGATGAGCCGGGCGTTGGCGGTGATGGTTCTCCAGAAGAGCAGCTTTTCCGCGCTATGCGGGCCAACTTCCGAAAACTCCAGGCGCTCTACCATGTCCGTCTGGACAAGGTTAATTCCAGGACGACAACGGTGGACCAGGCGGAGGTGGATTTCAAGGCGCGCATTGCTGAGACGCAGACCTGGTTCCACCACACTCGCGAGGAGCAGAGGGCCTTTTAGGAGGAATTGGCCAAGCGCAATGTCGAGCTTACCATGAAGATGGCTGACATCGAGAAGGCCCAGGAAAAGGCGGCGAACTTGGCTGCCGCGACCGAGGCCGTACAGAACCAGCATCAAGCCGCACTAGATTCCCAGGAAGAGGACCTCACCGTGCGTGAGGCGAAGCTTACCGCAGCGCTCCGTGGCAAGGATGAGGAGCTCGAGGCCCTTGTTGCGTGGCGGACTCGCGAGCTGGAGCAGAGGCACAAGGAGGCACTCGATGCCCAGGCTCTGGCCCATGCCGGCAAAGTAAGGGAGTTGGAGGTGGAGCGGGACGAGCTGAAGGAGCAGGCCCTCAAGCTGTCCAACAAGAGAGCACGCTCAACAGCGCCTCGGCGGAGGCACAAGGAGCGGTCATCAGCAGGACTGGGGAGCTCTCCGAAGCGCAAAACTCCGTCAGAGATCTCAAGCTGAAGCTGGAGGATCTCAAGAAGATGTTGTCGGAGAGCAGGGCTCATGAGGAGACCTTGACCAGGAGTCTGGAGGAGGAGAAGCAGCTGCGGGCGAATGAGGCCGCCTCCCACCAGGAATATGTGGCGGGCAAGAACAGATGGATCAGCCGTCTTGAGGACGCTGCCGGCAGGGTCACCTCGCAGTTGGCCACCGTGGGGATGCCAAACATGAGGTACGCCCCTGAGTGCAGCGGGACTGTCAACACAAAGCGGGCCCAGTTCTTCGAGGGCGTCCTTGGAGCCTTGGCTTATCTTCACTCCAACCGAGCGGCCATGTTGGCCGGGGAAGCCCGGCGACTTTGTCGGGGGGTCATGACCAAGGTGCTCACGAAGATGGCGTACTGGAATCCCGACCTCGACTTCGATGCCGCGATGGATAGCTTGCCGGATGGTACTGACCTCACGGTGCTCAAGGAGCGCATCAAGCCCGTCATCAGCAGCATCGACAAAATCAAGAGGGTGGAAGGCCAGCGCCGGGATTAGGCATCCCGTTCTTCACCGCCGCTGCAGGTTCACGACCAAGACAAATTTCATCTTTAGTTAGAACCGCAGCAATGATGTGATGTACTATAACTTTGTAGTACTTTTGGGATTATGCATGCTATTTTCCTGTTTGTTGCCTCTTTGTACGTCCACCCTACGCCAGCTGGGTAAGCTTGCCGGCATGGAAACCCAAGGCGGCGTCTTGGGGACGGGTCCCCATTGGCCTGCCGGGTGAGCGTGCTGCCGGGTGAGCCACCTTACCACCTTTGACGCAGCCGCTCGAACTGTCGAGTTTGACTCGAGTCAGAGTTGAGAGCCTTGCCAATTGCGGAAGGCTACCCTACCGTTTTCAATGCAGCCATTTGAACTATTGAGCGGACTCGAAACAGAACAAAGGCATTGCCGATCGGGGAAGGCACCATTTGCGTACAGGTTTCTTTTTGTACAAAGAACGACAGCTCCAAGGATAATAACTTTATATAATAGAATGGAAATATCCGGGGTCCAATGTAACTTACATTCTGTTTGTAGTCGCTCGAGCACTGATATTCCGGCCTCCTTCCCTCTCCAAGAGCCGCGAAGACGAAGGAGTGCTGGGCTGATTGCTAGAGCCGATTCTCACAACTGCGCCACCTACCTGGCGGGCCAAAGATGTCAGTGGGAATGACACCTATGGGATCACAAGAATCCCTACTGTTGTTAGCGGGGCGCGGGGTCGTGAGAAGAGCGGATCAAACAGGTAGCACACAGTTCGTTTATCCAGGTTTGGGCCGCGAGGATGCGTAAAACCCTCCTCCTGCTTTGGTGGATTGTATATCTGTGTTCTTGAGCTAGCTATGGGGCGTGAGGAACTCCAAAAAGCCGAATCCTTCCTCTGGTCGCCTCGGACCTCCTATTATAGAAAAAGGGGTTGCCACAGTGGCACATAGGAGGTGGAAAGGGTACAATGATGCGAGGTTATCCCTCGCATTACATGACAAGGCGCATTTAATGTGTCTTTCTCAGGTGTCCTTGCTTTATCGGGGACGGGGGAGAGATCTGTCTCGTCCGTCGCCGCTCCTTCTTGTGTCGACACGCGCCCTGGCCAGCGATGCCTGAGATGCCATGTAGGTAGGCCGGCAACTGAGGTGGCGCAATGGTGGGTCTTCACGAAGATCTGCATGCCGCCATGCAGGTGCCTGCCCAGCTAGTTGGGTCGGCAGCTGCATGCATGCGGTGGTGGAGGTTTAGTCGGCGTGGGCCTGATGGTGGCCCTGTGGGTGTCCTCGGCAAGGGCCTTGCCGGGGCCCCAGCAAGGGTCTTGCCGAGGCGCCTGCTGTCATCCCCGCCAAGGCGCTTGTCGGGGGCCTTGTGGTCTTCCTCGGCTGGGATCCTGCCAAGGGTTGTCGTCTCCTTAGTGCGTATCTGATCTTGAATGTCTTCACAAAGATCTGCATGCCGCCACGGGGATTTCTCCGAATCCTTGCCCTTTGGGGGCAGTGGACTCAAGGGTAATTTGCTCCATAGGTGCGGGATGAGTCGCCACGGCAAGGGTCCTGCCGGGGCTGCTAGAACTGTCTCCCGGCAAGGATCTTGCCCGGGGAGTCCGCTTCGTCCCCTTTTCTCTTCGTGGTCTTGCCTTAGCGTCGTTCTAGTTCTCTTGAGCTTCGGTCTTACCCTGGCTCACCTCCCTTGCCTTGCTTGGTGTGGTGGTGCCCGTGGCTCACACTGCCCGTGCACAGTTATAGGGGTACAAAAAGTGTGCCCCTCTTTTTGTGCACCGACACACCATACGTGCATGCTACGGGAATCACAAACTTCAACACATGTATTTCACAAATTCACAACTACTCAACTAGCATGACTCTAATATCACCATCTCCACATGTCAAAACAATTATCAAGTATCAAACTTCTCATAGTATTCAATGCACCTCTATGAAATTTTTTATATTAAATCAAATTTCCATGTTGTTCTAAAGGACTCTAAAAATAATATAAGTGAAGAATGAGAGATCAACTATTTCTATAAAATAAAACCACCACCGTGCTCTAAAAGACATAAGTGAAGAACTAGAGCAAAAACTATATAGCTCAAAAGATATAAGTGAAGCACATAGAGTATTCTAATAAATTTCAAATCATGTGAGTCTCTCTCAAAAGGTGTGTACAGAAAGGATGATTGTGTTAAACTAAAAAGCAAATACTCAGATCATACAAGACGCTCCAAGCAACACACATATCATGTGGTGAATAAAAATATAGCTCCAAGTAAAGTTACCGATAGACGAAGACAAAAGAGGGGATGCCTACCGGGGCATCCCCAAGCTTAGACTTTTTAGTGTCCTTGAATTTTACCTTGGGGTGCCATGGGCATCCCCAAGCTTAGTCTCTTGCCACTCCTTGTTCCATAATCCATCAAACCTTTACCCAAAACTAGAAAACTTCACAACACATAATTCAAAATAGAAAATCTTGTGAGCTCCGTTAGCGAAAGAAAACAAAACACCACTTCGAGGTACTGTAATGAACTCAATCTTTATTTGTATTGGTGTTAAACATACTGTATTCCAACTTCTCTTTGGTTTATAAACTCTTTTACTAGCCATAGTTTCATCAAAATAAGCAAACAACACACGAAAAACAGAATCTGTCAAAAACAGAACAGTCTGTAGTAATCTGTAGATAACGCAAACTTCTGGAACCCCAAAAATTCTAAACTAAATTTATGGACGTGAGGAATTTATCTATTAATCATCTGCAAAAATAATTAACTAAATATCACTTTCCAAATAAAAATGGCAGCAATTCTCGTGAGCGCTAAAGTTTCTGTTTTTTACAGCAAGATCAAAAAGACTTCCCCCAATTCATCCCAACGGTTCTACTTGGCACAAACACTAATTAAACACAAAAAACTCAACCAAAACAGAGGCTAGATAAATTATTAGTACTAAACAGGAGCAAAAAGCAAGGTATAAAAATAAAATTGGGTTGCCTCCCAACAAGCATTATTGTTTAACGCCCCTAGCTAGGCATAAAAGCAAGGATAGATCTAGGTATTTCCATCTTTGGTAGGCTATTCTTAAATAAGACACTTATAACCTCTAGGAGTTTCTTTATTTTTATTAATTATCAAACTCCTAGGCACAAATCAATAAAGTCATTTGTAGCAAACGGTTCCTTAATGATAGCAAAAAGATTGGGATGAACACTTATTGATTTTAAATCCCCAGTTTCCTTACTAGAGGATTCACCCTTATTTTTTGGAATATAAACAAGCTTTGAAATTTTGGTAGGAGGATTTGGAGTATTTTTAACGGAAGAAAAAGCGGACCCCAAGTTGGTGATAATTCCCTCAAGTTTATCGATTCTAGTAGAATCCTGATCTATTCTTTCATTAACTATGGGTTATTTTTCCTTAAAACTTTTGAGAGTAACTCCCACCTTAGATCCATATTGGCTAATTTGGTTGTGGATCTTTTTATCCAAATTCTCAATCAACTCTACAGTAGCAACTTTATTCTCAATAATTTCAAGCCTTTGCATCACATGTTCCAAAGTTAACATAGTTCCATTAACCAAAAGAGCTGGTGAGCGAAACAAATCTATCATAGCATTATAAGATTCAAAAGTGTGGCTTCCCAAGAAATTCCCTCCGGTAATGGTATCAAGAATATATCTCTACCAAGGAGTAGCGCCTACATAAAAATGGCGGAGAAGAATGGAAGTAGATTGCTTCCTGGTAGATCTATTTTGAGCATTGCAAATTATATACCAAGCGTCTTTTAGATTTTCCCCCTCCCTTTCCTTAAAATTAAGAACTTCATTCTCGGGAGGCAACGGAGAAGATAGAGGACTAGCCGTAACGACAAGGAAAGCAAGAAAGTGACGAACGGAAAAGAGAGGGCGAATAAAACGGCAAGGGTGAAGTGGGGAAGAGCAAAACAAGAGGCAAATGTCAAATAATGTAATGCGAGGGATAAGAGTTTGTGAAGGGTACTTGGTATGTCTTGACTTGTGCGTAGACTCCCCGGAAATGGTGCCAGAAGTGACTCATTGTCAGGAGTCAAATCTTGACTTGACTTGGCACGAACGTCCCCGGCAACGGTGCCAGAAATCCTTCTTGCTACCTCTTGAGCACTGCGTTGGTTTTCCCTTGAAGAGGAAAGGGTGATGTAGTAAAGTAGCGTAAGTATTTCCTTCAGTTTTTGAGAAGGTATCAATCAATTAGGAGATCACGCTCGAGTCCCACGCACCTACACAAACAAATAAGAACCTCGCAACCAACACGATAAAGGGGTTGTCAATCCCTTCATGGTCACTTACGATAGTGAGATGTGATAGATATGATAAGATAATATTTTTGGTATTTTTATGATAAACAGAAATAAAGATGCAAAGTAAAATAAATGACAATAGAAATAACTAAGTGTTGAAAGATTAATATGATGGAAGATAGACCCGGGGAACATAGGTTTCACTAGTGGCTTCTCTCAAGAGCATAAGTATTACAGTGGGTAAATGAATTACTATCGAGCAATTAATAGAATTGAGCATAGTTATGAGAATATCTAGGATGATCATGTATATAGGAATCACGTCCGCGACAAGTAGACCAAAACGATTCTGCATCTACTACTATTACTCCACACATCGACAGCTATCCAGCATGCATCTAGAGTATTAAGTTCATAAGAACAGAGTAATGCTTTAAGTAAGATGACATGATGTAGAGGGATAAACTCATGCAATATGATATAAACCCCATCTTTTTATCCTTGATGGCAACAATTCAGTACGTGCCTTGCTGCCCCTGCTATCACTGGGAAAGGACACAGCAAGAATTAACTCAAAGCTAAGCACTTCTCCCATTGCAAGAAAGATCAATCTAGTAGGCCAAACCAAACTGATAATTCGAAGAGACTTGCAAAGATAAACCAATCACACATAAAAGAATTCAGAGGAGATTCAAATATTGTTCATAGATAAACTTGATCATAAACGCACAATTCATCGGATCTCAGCAAACACACCGCAAAAGAAGATTGCATCGAATAGATCTCCAAGAAGATCGAGGAGAACTTTGTATTGAGATCCAAAGAGAGAGAAGAAGCCATCTAGCTAATAACTTGTCGGTGAACTAGAGTAGGGGTACCCTAGTACCACGAACTTGTGCACGGGCAGTCGCAGCATCCCGCGGCAAGGCTTGCTGGGTGACCGCCAAGACCCTCCGCGGTTCCCTTGAAGACCATTCAAGAACAAAGTACTCAAACCAAGGCCCCGGCAAGAGGAGCTTGCCGGGAAGGCCAACCAAGGCCCCGGCAAGAGGAGCTTGCCGGGAAGGCCAACCCAGGCCCCGGCAAGAGGAGCTTGCCGGGAAGAGACAAGACCCCGGCAAGAGGAGCTTGCCGGGAAGGCCACTCAAGGCATACAAAGAAAGCTTGCCGCGACGCGCCCTGCATCCCGGCAAGGCCCGGTGAGCGACAAGCTCCCAAACACGACAAGACGACGACCGCGGCAAGGAGCTTGCCGCGGGAAACCCCCACTTCGTGCCCGCGCTCCAGCACACCTGCTAACGTGTCTCTCTAGGACTCTCCCAAGCACACGTGGCAGGAGGCTGTGCAGCTAGGGGTGCGCGGTGGCAAGCGGGGATGAAGAGAAGGCCATCGTGGCAAACGATGGTGCTCCTAACGGTCACTTTTTGCACTGTTTAGGCAACTCAGACAGGCATTCAATGACCTTGTCCCCTACCGTCAGAGTTAGGTAGGATGCACTGTATCCACAGTAGCGGTAGCTGCACCTACCGCATCCTTTTCCATTTTTTTACCCTTCTAGCCTACGTTGCCACCTGTCACTGACCCCTTGAAAGTATAAAAGGAGGCCCAGGCGCAACGTAGAAGGGGTTCGGCCGGTTCGGCTCATTTGGAAACACCAGAAACACTCCCACGCTCAGTCTGATAGCGGCCATCGCTCCTGAGCAAGGATTCAATATACACAAACAAGCAGCAGTAGGGTTTTACGCATCCGTGCGGCCCGAAGTTGATTCCACCAACACCTATGGGGACAGGGCCCCTTTCGGTTCGGTGAGGGCAGAGGCCGCACAAAGAGCGGATCGAGGCGGTACACGCGAGCGGTTTTTACCCAGCTTCGGGCCGCACGGATGCGTAAAACCCTACTGTTGCTTGTTTGTGTATATTGAATCCTTGGTCAGGAGCGATGGACACTATCAGAGTGAGCGTGGGAGTGTTTTTGGTGTTTCCAAATGAGCCGAACCGGCCGAACCCCTTCTACGTTGCGCCTAGGCCTCCTTATATACTTTCAAGGGGTCACCGACAGGTGGCAACGTAGGCTAGAAGGGTAAAAAATGGAAAAGTATGCGGTAGGTGCAGCTACCGCTACTGTGGATACAGTGCATCCTACCTAACTCTGACGGTAGGGGACAAGGTCATTGAATGCCTGTCTGAGTTGCCTAAACAGTGCAAAAAGTGACCGTTAGGAGCGCCATCATTTGCCACGATGGCCTTCTCTTCATCCCCGCTTGCCACCGCGCACCCCTAGCTGCACAGCCTCCTGCCACGTGTGCTTGGGAGAGTCCTAGAGCGACACGTTAGCAGGTGTGCTGGAGCGCGGGCACAAAGTGGGGGTTTCCCGCGGCAAGCTCCTTGCCGCTGTTGTCGTCTTGTCGTGTTTGGGAGCTTGTCGCTCACCGGGCCTTGCCGGGACGCAGGGCGCGTCGCGGCAAGCTTTCTTGGTATGCCTTGAGTGGCCTTCCCGGCAAGCTCCTCTTGCCGGGGTCTTGTCTCTTCCCGGCAAGCTCCTCTTGCCGGGGCCTGGGTTGGCCTTCCCGGCAAGCTCCTCTTGCCGGGGCCTTGGTTGGCCTTCCCGGCAAGCTCCTCTTGCCGGGGCCTTGGTTTGAGTACTTTGTTCTTGAATGGTCTTCAAGGGAACCGCGGAGGGTCTTGGCGGTCACCCGGCAAGCCTTGCCGCGGGATGTTGCGACTGCCCGTGCACAAGTTCGGGGTACTAGGGTACCCCTACTCTAGTACACCGACAGGAGCCCCCGGGCCTGGGCCATACACGGTGCCGAGCGCTGTTGGGCCAGGCCCAAAACAGTGCACGGGCACGCGCGGCCTAGGTCACGCCGCATATCTCTCCGCTCCCACCGCGCACGCCCAGAACGGCACGCGTCAAACGCGGCGTCGTGGGTGACGTGGGCGGCGTGCGCGGGGCTAAGCCCCTCGAGCATGCGTCAGGCCATGATGATGGGGACGGTTCACGCCCTCCTCCCTAAACGGAGGTAGGCGTGGGGGCGTGGTGCATTTACTGGACGGGGCCCGTGCGCGGTTTTCGGGACGTCCACTCCCCGCGATCACGGGGCGGAGCAAGGCCGCCTCATCCTTCGCCTTGGTTCTGCATCTTCGCCACGCGGCTCCCATGCGCTTGGGGTCGCGGACGGTGGAAGTGGGAAACTGGGCCGTCGCGAGCAGAGGCAGCGGGTTGGCCTCGACTCTCTGCTCTTCCCGTGCCTTGATTCGCTGAGCGGGGCGGCCGAGCCCCCACCTCGCTCCTTTATAAAGAGCGGGAGGGGAGCACAGAAACCCGCACTCTCTCATCTCCTCCTTTCTTCAGCTTCAGCTCCCCTTTCTCTCATTCGCCATGGAGAAAGGGAACCCGGGCCCTTCATCTGTGGCGGCGAGGGTCGCCGCCCGACAGCGCATCTCTCCATCTTCCGCGCCCGTGGTGGCAGAGCCAGCCATAAGGGGAAGAGGGAGGGGGCGAGGTCGCGGACGAGGTCGAGGACGAGGTCGAGGCGCTCGGGGAAGAGGCGGACGGGGCAGCGCGCCAGCTTCGCCTCCGCCGGCGGCTCCTCCCCCCACGGCGGTCCGTATAGGGGACGACCCTTGCGAGTTCTTCGTCAAGCTGCGTCGGGCGCCTCGTCATCGCCTCCGGCTTCCAGCTCCGTTTGCGCGCGCGATGGAGTTGGACCCGCCCGAGACACTAAGAC
This sequence comes from Triticum dicoccoides, assembly GCF_002162155.2. Taxonomy (NCBI): domain Eukaryota; kingdom Viridiplantae; phylum Streptophyta; class Magnoliopsida; order Poales; family Poaceae; genus Triticum; species Triticum dicoccoides. The sequence goes on from NC_041386.1 coordinate 331,707,660, forward strand.
TGCACATGAGGGGCTGTGGGATCAGCGGCACGCGAGTCCGCGTTGTATTCCCAGCCCCTAATGTGATGTATCTTGATCGAGGGTGGAAGACGTTCGCCCGCATCCACAGCTTGATGGAGGGGTTTACCCTCCATTTTAAGTTGATGGAGGGCGATCTCCTCTCCGTCAAGGTCTTCGGGTGCTTCGGCACTCGGGCGAAGTGCTGCGTGGACAGCTCCTGCCACAGCGAAGGCTCCTCCTCGAGCGAGAGTGACGAGGAGGAGAGCGACAGCGACGATGAGGGTAGCGGGCGGCGGGATGGCGGGTCCGACTAGGCGTCGGGCGCCGCTTCGCGCGGCACCGGCGACCCCATCATCCGTGTCGCCGGCTCCTTGAACTCTCCGGGGTCGTCTCCTTGGGCGGCTGGCGTAGGGAGGCTGCGGAAGGGGAAGAGGGCTGGCGACAAGGCCGTCAGGTCGGAGTATGAGGGCGTGGTGCCCTCGACAGCGTGCTGACGTCCTGCCGCCCCATCTTCGAGCCCCACTTCCAGCGCCGCCATCGCCGTCCAGCCTTCGGACAGCCCCCGGGATGTTCTCTTGGTGTCTTCTGGCACCGGTAGTTCGCCTAGGCGCTCCTTTCGCCCTTTTCGCCTCCTTGACCTGCCTCCTGAAGAGAGGGACAGGAAAAGGGATTACGGGCATCTTATCTTTCTAATTTGTAAGCCTTCGGGCCTTAGCTGTATCTAAAACTTGTAATCCTCTCTTTCATGTTTTTCATCCTCTATGGACTGTACCTGAGTGGGATGTTTTTTAATGAAAAGGGGATGCTTGCCGGGTTATTTGTCTCGCGAGTTGAACCCACGCCAAGGAGCAAATCCTTGGTACCCCTCGGACAGACATTTCATCTCCCGGCAACAGGCCCTGCCGCCTTCCCACGTCGCTCGACCTTTCTCACGCCTTTGACAGAGGCGGGAACGAGGTGGGTGCGGTCTCCTCCTTTCATCCCTTTGCTGCCGCGACTACGACCAAACTTGGCCCCGGGAACGAGCCCCAGGGCCTAGAGTTGAGGGAGCACGGCAGTTTTCGGGAAGAAATGCGGTTTCGCATTCCCCAGTCCATAAGAGGAGGCATGATGAGGGATGAAAGACTTATCTGATATTGCAGCCCCCGGCAACTCTGGTTTGCCGTGGACGATTCTTGGCACTCGCAGCCCCCAGCGATACTGGCTTGCCGGGGCCCAGGTGCCGTCCGTTTTCTTCTTCTCTTGTCGTTGCCAGTCATGTCATGGGAACACTTTATTATAGGCGCGACAAGTTATTTTTGAAATATAACTCTATCTTAGGCAAAAATTGATGTGTTACTTCCTTTACTCGACTTTTGGCTTTGTATGGTCCTTCCCTACGCTTTCTAGGGAAACTTGCCGGCGCAGGTACCCTTGCCGTGAGCGCCGAGTGCGGAACTTCAGCAGCCTGCTGGCGGGGTCACTACCGACAAGCAACCTTGTTGCAACTAGTTGCAGCTCACTTAAGTTGTTGAGCGGACTCAAAACAAAGTAAGGGCGCTAGCGGCTCACTTAAGTTGCTGAGCGGACTCGAAGCAAAGAAAGGGCGCTAGCAGCTCACTTAAGCTGTTGAGCGGACTCGAAACAAAGTAAAGGCGCAACTAGCTACGAGTTGGTTCCTCCGCGCACAGGTTTTCCATAGAAAGCACGGTCGTTCAAGGAAAATAACTCAAAAACTTAAAAAACTGATTGCTCAAGCTTTAGCAACTTAGCTTTTCTGTCGTCTGCTTCCCGGCAAGGAGAAACTTTCTTGAACGGCCTGGAGCCTCCACCATTATCTTCTCCTTCCCCCCTGGTAAACCTTGTGGGCGAGGGAACCTTCCTTCTTTTGAGAAAGAAACAGAGAAATAAAGTAATGATATGGAGGCTTGGGCTCGCTATTGCTTACCGGGGTCTAGTGCTGCACAAAATGTCAGATAACATATGCGAAAAAGGATTATAGCGTAAAAAACTGACAAGATGTGCGGGGCACATGAGCTTTACTGGTGCACGGGGTCTGCGCCCGGCTTTGTACAAAGGATTACATGCAACAGCGGCAAGACTTGTACAAAAGGTGGTTACCGGAAAAGCTTCCGGCAACCGTGCCTTACGGGTAAAACCTACGAAGATGTTCAATGTTCCAGGAGTTGCTCACCGGAATGCCATCTTCGGTCTCATGGCGGACAGCGCCGGGCCTAGTGACTCGTTTCACCCGATAAGGGCCTTCCCACTTCGGCATCAACTTGTTGGAATTCTTGGCGGACTGAACACGCCGAAGAACAAGGTCGCCTTCCTCGAAGCTTCTGGCTTTAACTTTGCGGCTATGGTAGCGACACAAAGCTTGCTGGTAGCGAGAGGCTCGCACAGCAGCCTGAAGATGGTCTTCCTCAAGGAGCAGCGCGTCATCTTGTCGCAGCTGCTCTTGCTCGAGCTCATCATAAGAGAGCACTCGAGGTGACCCGTAAACGAGTTCCGTGGGGAGAACTGCCTCCGCTCCGTAGATTAGAGCGAAAGGTGTCTGGCCAGTGGCTCGATTTGGTGTCGTCCTGATCGACCAAAGAACTACCGGCAGCTCCTCGATCCAGTTTCTTCCGCACTTGTGAAGCCTGTCGAAAGTTCTGGTCTTGAGGCCTCGCAGCACTTCAGCATTTGCCCGCTCTGCTTGACCGTTGCTTCTCGGATGAGCAACAGAAGCGAAGCAGACCTTGGCACCAAGGTCTTGGACGTACTGCATGAAGGTGCGGCTCGTAAATTGCGTGCCGTTGTCGGTGATGATCCTGTTAGGAACCCCGAAACGGCAAACAATCGACCTGAAGAACTTGACTGCTGACTGTGCTGTCACCTTCCTCACTGGTTCCACTTCCGGCCACTTTGTGAACTTGTCGATTGCAACGTACAAGAACTCAAAGCCCCCGACAGCTCGGGGGAAGGGGCCGAGGATGTCGAGCCCCCAGACCGAAAATGGCCAGGATAAAGGGATCGTCTAGAGAGCTTGAGCTGGCTGGTGTATCTGTTTGGAATGGAACTGGCACGCTTCACACTTGGTTACTTGTGCAGTTGCATCCTGGAGGGCTGTCGGCCAGAAGAAGCCTTGTCGGAATGCTTTGCCAGCAAGTGCTCTTGCGCCAATGTGGTGACCACATATGCCTCCATGTATCTCTGCCAACAGCTGTTGTCCATCTTCCCGGCAAATGCACTTCAATTTCACACTGTTGAGTCTTATTCTGTACAGTGTGTTGTCGACAAACTTGTACATACTTGACTGCCGGGCTACTCTTTCAGCTTCTTCTTGCTCTTCGGGAAGCTCTCCTGTCTGAAGGAAACGGACAATCTGCTGCGCCCATGCTGGAGCTTGTGGCTCGACAACAAGGACTAAAGGCGTATCTGTTGCTGCGGGAACATCCGCTTCTACGGCAAGAACCTGCGGCTCTGCCGGAGCGTGATATTCCCCGGCAAGCTTGCCGGAGCAAAACTTGTCGGGAGCGTCTGCTTCAACGGAACAAACCAAGAGGTTCACCGGAGCAGACTGCTCCTCAGCACTCTTGGCGTCGATCTTGGGGACCTTCTTGGCGGCGGCTTCGGGAAGCTCTGCCGGAAAGTAGTCACCAGAAATCAACTTCCTCTTCTTATTCTGTCCAGTTGATGGTGTCACGGATGGTTGAGTCAGCTTGAGCACAAAGATCCCTGGTTCCACAGGTAACTTTAGTGCAGCGCACTTTGACAGGCCATCAGCAATGTCGTTCTGAGCTCATGGAACGTGTTCCATTTGCAGGCCGTCAAAGTGTTCTTCTAGCTTTCTCACTTCATCAACATAAGCTTCCATCAATGGACTCTAGTAGTTCTTGTTCACTTGGCGGACGACAAGCTGCGAGTCACTCCTTACAATGAGTTTCTTGATCCCAAGGTCGGCTGCGATTCTGAGGCCGGCAAGCAAACCCTCATACTCCGCGGTATTGTTCGTTGCTTGCTCCTTGGGAAAGTGCATCTGGACTACGTACTTGAGGTGCTCTCCGGTGGGTGCGATAAGCAGCACGCCAGCACCGGCGCCTTGCAGCGAGAAGGCACCATCAAAATACATCAGTCACTCTTTGCTTGTCTCCTTGATGGGGATGCTCGTCTCTGGAATTTCTTCGTCTGGGGTTGGCGTCCACTCTGCTATGAACTCTGCCAATGCCCTGCTTTGGATCGTTGCAGTGCTCTCAAACTTGAGGCCAAAGCTTGACAGTTCTAATGCCCACTCGACAATCCTGCCTGTTGCCTCTGGATTCTGCAGTATCCTCTTCAGTGGAAAGCGAGTGACAACTGTGATCTCGTGTGCCTAGAAGTAATGGCGCAGCTTTCTCGAACCCATGAGAAGGCCGAAAAGCAATTTTTGCACACCAGAGTACCTCGACCTAGCCCCCTGGAGAAGGGAGCTGACAAAGTAAACTGGGCGCTGCACCATCTTCTTCTGCACCTCCTTGCACGTCTGCACAGACTCAACTTTGTCGAGACCAGAGCTTGTCGGAGAAGCCCCCTACTTGTCGCTGGATTCACTTGTCGCGGTTGCTGGCTCATCATCTGCCTCCCTCTCCGCTACTAACGCAGCACTAACCACTTGATTGGTTGCCGCTAGGTACAACAGCAACTTCTCTTGTGGCTTAGGTGCGACAAGTATTGGAGTGGAGGACAGGTACCACTTCAAGTCCTACAGCATGGCCTCCGCTTCCGGAGTCCATTTCATTGGACCTGCCTTTTTCAATATTTTGAAAAACGGCAGGGCGCGCTCAGCAGACTTAGAGATAAACCTGCTGAGAGCAGCCACGCAACCGGCAAGCCTTCGCACATCCTTGACGCGCTTCGGTGCTTCAATCTGCTCGATGGCCTTGATCTTGTCGGGGTTGGCTTCAATTCCCCGCTGAGACACAAAGAACCCGAGAAGCTTGCCGGAAGGGACTCCAAACACGCACTTCTCGGGGTTGAGCTTGAGGTTGATCTTGCGCAGATTTGCAAAAGTTTCATCTAAATCTTGGATGAGGGTAGCCTTGTCCTTGCTCTTGACCACTATATCATCCATGTAGGCTTCCACATTTCTGTGTATCTGTGTCTCAAAAGCGACATGGACTACCCTTGCAAATGTTGAACCAGCATTCTTCAACCCAAAGGGCATCCGTACAAAACAGTATGTGCCACAAGGGGTGATAAATGCGGTTTTTTCCTCATCTTCTTCTGCCATGAAGATCTGATGGTATCCTGAGTATGCATCAAGAAATGAGAGCAAATCACATCCAGCTGTGGAGTCAACAATCTGGTCAATGCGCGGCAAGGGAAATGGATCTTTGGGACAAGCTTTATTGACATCAGTGAAGTCTATACAAAGCCTCCATTTCCCGTTCGCCTTGCGCACGACTACAGGATTGGCCAACCACGTGGGATGGAGCACTCCTCTGACAAGGCCTGCTGCTTCCAATTTCCTGATCTCTTCTGCAATGAACTCTTGGCGCTCCACCGCTTGCTTCCTGACTCTCTGCTTGACGGGCCGCGCATGAGGACAGACGGCAAGGTGGTGCTCGATTACTTTCCTGGGAACACCGGGGATATCAGACGGTTGCCATGCAAACACGTCGACATTCGCCCGCAGGAAAGCAACGAGCGCGCTTTCCTATTTGGGGTCAAGCGTGGCACTGATGGTGAAGGTACCACCAGTGTCGTCCTCCTTGGCGGACACCTTCTTGGTCTCGGGTGGAGCTGCCATCATCTTCTTGCACTTGCCGGTGGAGCTCGATGGTGCGTCCTCGACGGTAGCGCAGCACTACGAAGAGGTGCGCTTGCCGGAGTGGGCATCAGAGCTCTTGCTGGACTTTGTCTTCTTCTTCCCCCCGGGAGCTTCAGCGGCAAGTGTGTTGTGATAAGCTGCGGCTACTGCTTCCCGGTAGATCTTGTCGGCGCAGATAAGGGCATCTTTCTTGTCGCCGAGGACAGAGATGACACTTATCGGGCCTGGCATCTTGAGCATGTTGTATGCATAGTGAGAGGCTGCCATAAACTTGGCGAGCGCTGGACGGCCAAGGATCCCATTGTAGGGCAATGGAAAATCGGCAACGTCAAATGTGACCCTCTCAGTTCTGAAATTCATCTCGCTGCCAAATGTGACCGGCAGCGTGATCTTTCCCTTCGGCTTGCTTCTTCTCGGGCTAATTCCTTGGAATGTGCCGGTCTCTTCGAGCTCGCTGTCAGGGATCTGAAGTCTCTGGAGGACCGCGGAGGATATCAGGTTCAAGCCGGCCCCGCCGTCAACTAGCATCTTCGTGACCTTGAGGTTGCGGATAGTTGGTGAAACCAACATCGGCAAGCACCCGACCGTAGTTACGCGATCAGGGTGATCCTCAATGTCGAAGATGATAGGCGTGCTGGACCATTTCAGAGGCTTGCGTGACTCTATGGATGGCTCTGCTGCATTCACTTCCCGCATCCACTGCTTGAGTTGGCGGTGCGAAGTATGCAGAGAAGCACCACCGTCAACGCACAGGACCTCTGTGGCTTTCTGAAATTCCTGCTCGTCGGCCTCGTCATCATCCATGTCTTTGTCATTGTCGTCATCTTCATCCTTGTCGCGGCCGCGGGGAGGTCTGTCTCCTTGCCGCTGCTTGGCCTTGCCGCGGCGTCCACCCCGGCCGGGGCGTTTCTTGCCGGATCCACCAGTTCCTTCCTGGGCCTTCTCCTTGTTGCGCCGCTCGTACTCAGCTTTCTGTTGCTCAACAAGCTGTTCGACTTTCTTGCAGTTCTGGAGATCGTGACCCCTGGTGCGGTGAATCTTACAATACTGCTTGCCGGAGCTGTCCTGCTTGTCGGCGGCCGCCACAGGCTGGGCCTCCTTGTCGGAGCCACCAGCTTTAGCTTCCTTGGCGCCACCTCCGTTGCCGGTCTGCTCGACAGCTAGCACTTCCTTGCCCTTTTTCCTTCTGTTGTTCCGCCGCCGGCCTTTCTTTGTCGGGGCAGCATCCTCACTGTCAGATCCTCCTGCTCCTGTATCCTCTCTGGGGAGCCTCCTCCCCTCTTCAGCGCGTGCACACTTGTCGGCCAGGGCGTAAAGCTCGCTGACGTCTCTGATCTTACACATCGCCATCTCCTCCCTCATCCTTAGGTTTCGCACGTTCTGATGGAACGCGCTGATGATCGCGGCAGGGTGGACGTCTGGGATGTTGTGCTGCACACGGCTGAATCTCCGAATGTACTTGCGCAGTGGCTCTCCTTCCTTCTGGGCGAGCAGATGAAGATCGCTTTCTTGGCCATGTGGCTTGTGGCCGCCTGTAAAGGCGCCGACAAACTGATGGCACAGATCAGCCCAGGAGGATATGGAGTTGTCCGGCAAGTGCATGAGCCAGGATCTGACATTGGGCTTGAGTACCAGCGGGAAGTAGTTGGCAAGGATCTTGTCATCCCGTCCCCCGGCAGCCTGCACCGCGATGGTGTAGATGCTGAGAAACTCCGACGGATGCGTCTTGCCGTCGTACTTCTCTGGTACGTCTGGTTTGAAATTCTTTGTGCTGGGCCACTGGACTTGCCGCAGCTCACGGGTGAACGCAGGACAACCTACCGCGTACGGCAGATCGCCTGGTTCCCCTGGCGCATGCATGTCAACAGAGGGCCCAGTGCGCTTGTCGGATTGACGTCGCGCTTCTCTTCGGCGCTCGATGCGAGTCCGAGCGTCTTCTTGTTGTCGTTCATGGAGATTTTGGCGCTGGTCACGACGAGCTCGTGGGTCCGATGACGCGGTGGAGCCGCTGTCGGGGTGGACCCGGCGAGTCGGCGATTTTGGCCTTCATAGTGGAGAGTGCATGGAAGTCGCACCTCCCCCGGTCTTGTTGCCATCGGCTCGCGCCTGGCTGTCTTGCCGCGGCAGCGAGGTGCTTGGTTGCCGCGTAGTGTCGCCGTTGGCGAAGCCGATGAGGCTCTGGATAGTGGCCCTCCATTCGTCGGTCTTGTCCGCCGTCGGAGGGTAATCTAGGAGTAGCTGGGCCCGCGCCAAGGCTTCCGCCGGCGTGGTGGGCGGCAGAGGTGAACGGTGCGAGGAGCGGGACATGCTCGGACTCCTAACCAAGTTAGAAGGAGCAGTGTCCCGTCCAGGCGACCGCACCTTGCTGGGGCCAGCATGCTGGCATGCATGCTGGTCTTGAACGCCATGCGAACCACCAGCTTGATCTTGGGCCAGCGGATGTATGGTGCTGCGAATGCTATGACGTTGCTGGTCCCGCCCTTCCTGAGATGGGCGCGGTGGGCGTATGGACGCCGAGGTCTGCGCGGCCTTGTCCTTGGACTTGGCAGCGCTATGGGCACCCTTGTCGATGTCCATTCTTCCGCCGGCGTCCACTCCACCGTCCGCCTGCTCCGGAGGTGGTGGAAGCGACGCAGACGGGGCTGTTGCCCCCGAAGCCTTCTTCTTCGGTGGCATGTCGGTGAAGACGATGAAGATTTAGCTCGCGTGCACGCCGGATCGGGTTCGCACGATCTCGACGCCCCCTACCTGGCGCGCCAGAGATGTCGGGGAGGCTGATTCCACCAACACCTATGGGGACAGTTCACGCCCTCCTCCCTAAACGGAGGTAGGCGTGGGGGCGTGGTGCATTTACTGGACGGGCCGGTGCGCGGTTTTCGGGACGTCCACTCCTCGCTCCGCCCCGTGATCGCGGGGAGTGGACGTCCCAAAAACTGCGCACCCCGACATAACTATGGACCCGTAGGTCTAAAGTAAACTACTCACACATCACCAGAGAGGCCATGGATTTGATGTAGAGGCCCTCCGTGATCAATGCCCCCCTCCGGTGGAGCTCCGGATAAGGCCCCAAGATGGGATCTCTCAGGTACAGATGGTTGCGGCGGTGGAATTAGGTTTTCGTGGTGCTCCTGGATGTTGGGGGTATGTGGATACATATATAGGAGGAAGAAGTAGGTCGATGGAGCAACGAGGGGCCCACGAGGGTGGAGGGCGCGCCCAGGGGGTAGGCGCGCCCCCTGTGTCGTGGCTTCCTCGATTGTTTATTGACGCCCACTCCAAGTCTCCTGGATCATGTTTGTTGAGAAAATCACGTTCCCAAAGGTTTCATTCCGTTTGGACTTCGTTTGATATTCCTTTTCTGCGAAACACTGAAATAGGCAAAAAAACAGCAATTTGGGTTGGTCCTCCGGTTAGTAGGTTAGTCCCAAAAAATGATATAGAAGTGTAAAATAAAGCCCGTTAACATCCAAAATAGATAATATAATAGCATGGAGCAATCAAAAATGATAGATACGTTGGAGACATATCAGTCTCCCATGGTCGCACTCTCCGGACCTATTCCAACATCGTTGCAGGGTATTCAGGATGGATACTACTATGCTAGCGCCAACACCTTCTTCCTTGTTTAGTGTTGATACTCTTGGAGGAAACTCGCTCTTCCTTGGAAAAAACTATCCAATCATGATGAAAGGCAATCCAGCTGCTGTTGACACAACATTACTACCATTTATGAGAAGCAATTGTATCTATACCTCGGACATTGCGATGCTTCCCTACCGTCGCTATCACAATATGGGTCATGAAATAGGCCTCTTCAGCCTAGATGATCAGTCCTGCGTTGGTCTCGAGATTGAAAGTAGCTGGCCCTTCCGATACAAACTCTTCTAGTTCAACGCAAGTGTTTCCAACGCCGAGGAGTGGTTGAGATGAAGTTCATTTCATTGCTTGTTATTTGTTGTGTGATGAAAACTTTAGTATTTACTAGAATGTTTTGTTGGAACTAATCTATAATCCAACATGTATCGTCGTTGTCATTGTGTGTTGATGACTTGTTGTATGTAATGAATGGTACATTTGCATATGCATGTCATAAACTCAATTTATAAATGGTTTTAAAATCACTTCTTGGATTGTTAGTGCCGTAGTAGTATAGCCAACATCTGTAGTAGTATTAAGTTGCCACATCACATAGAGCCAACCAATAGTTAGGTGTCACATGGAGGCCGAGAAATATGGTGATAGCGTGACTGTGTGAGGTGTGCTTGTACGTAGTATGATGTACACACAGGGCTTGTCGTGTTTCCTACTCCGGTATGCCTCCTTTTGCCGACACGTGGGACATCCAGCATCCTTGTCGTGTCATGCAAGAAAATGGAGTGCTAGTTGAAGCCACGTGATGTGCATCTTGGGTTAAACTATAAGTAGAATCTTACTACTCTTGAGTAACTCCAAAAGCGGCCACCGAAGATCTTTATTGGATTTGTTTTTCATCACCAGCACGTCGAGGTGAAATATGTGAAGGTTCGTTGGGTCCTCTTGCATTTTCACTGACATGTGGGACCGCATGTGATCAAACAGACGATGGGCTCCACGCATCTGCTGGCTGGCTGAGTAGAGAGATAGAGGAGGGCTGAGCACGGACTCCAGGAAATTTGTTGTATGTAACCAGCACCTCGATATAGTGGGGTGGCATGGGCCATAACTAGCATTCACGTCTAATAGTACGGCACATGTCACCCACATGAGTCCCATCCAAAACCAATTTTCTTAGAGTCTGTGCTATAACCATCTCTTCTCCCTCCTGTTTTCTCAACCATCGCGCACTGGGTGGGGTGGAGGTTTGCCGATAGTCGGTTTTATCAACTACAGTCCCACTTGTAAGTGAAAATGCAACACATCACACATTCCCCCTTGAGCGGCGTGCCGGACCAACCATGTGGGCAGCGGGGTGCGATGCGAACACGACAAGCTTTTCCTTTTGAACTTCTAACTTGTAAAATTTGGTTCTGCTCCATGGCGCGACCGATAGATAGAAATAACAATTTTCTCTAGAGTAATGAGAAGTTAGGTTCTGGCGCGGTTCATGCATGGAGTACGTACAAAAATTATGAAGTTGATGCGAAAGGTAAGTTAATTACTAGTAGTACCATATACTTCTACATGGATTTGATGGAAAGATAAAGATACATACGGATCCATCCACGACATCCTCACGCCCTAGTGCATCGGGTCACCAACCGACGTGTGAGGAGCAGCGGCGTTGGTGGCGAGCTCAACGTGCTTCTGAACAATGCCATCCAAGGTTGCCCTGCGGGTCAAGAAGGCCAGCGACCTATCGTCCTCCTCTGGCACGTAGTAGTCCTTGTCGAGGATTTGCGCGTAGACGTGGGTGATTATGTCGACGGTGTCTTGCTGCACCAGGCGCTGCGCGCCGAGCGCGACCTCAAGGTGGACATTCTCCAACACGACGGCGGGCAGTCGCAGGGCCACCAGTGCGTCGAAGATGTTGTCACCTTAGAGGCCATTGAGGGTGGCGGACATCGCAGAGCCTGGGCACATGGGCTGGAGGCATACGTCAAGGTCGTCCGCGAGCTTCTTGATGACAGTGAACTTGTCGAGGAAGCCGACAAGGACCTTGTCGAACAAGGAGACAAAGCTGCGTCCGAGCGGCCTCTCACCCTGGTGGCCTCATGCACGACCTGAAGACGTTCCTTGCTGCTGGGCCGCAGGCCGACCTCGTGGACCATCTGGCACAGCCGGCTGATGCTCACGCTCATTGCGTCCATGGGTCTACCTTCTAGTCAACTAATCTTGCGATTGGTGCGATCACTCTTGCCCTAGGTTACGGTGCGTAGGTGCGTAGTATTTCGTAGATTGGACTGGCGGGGAGCCTTTATATGAGAAGTGCAGACTGTGTTGAATTCACGTGCGTGTTCGCCATCTACTCCTCGACCCTCTACGGCACCTGCCTTTGGTTGTATGACAGGCGGGCCAGCCACCTGTTGGGCCCACGTATCATACAACCAAAGGCAGGTGCAGTAAGTTAATGAAGCTGCGCCCCCCTCTGTGCCGATGGAGTATAGTCATCTCATTGGACCTCAAGTTGGGGCCAAACGAAAGAACTTTGATGCTTAATGGTTTATTGGTCCCCTTTGCATTTCGCGCCAAGTTTTGACCTTTGATTTAACTAATGAAATGTTAATGCATGTGACCAAAAATGTTGTGTAATCCCAAAACACTTAGGCATGGTACATTAACTCCCTCCTCATTTCTTATTTCGTGACATATCAACCAATGGGAGATGTGGGCTGTGCATGCTTTCAATGGCTTGAGACTACCAAACATGACATGGAGTGGTTAGTTCATTGCATGTAATCCTATTAATTAGCAAAAAGACATTAAGTTCTCTCGCCGATAGGAATAAAACAATACACCATGTATTTATTTACAGAGGGAGTAGTACATTTTTGTGACATGCATTACTAGATATTGCTAGTCAAATACTAAATCCAGATGGACGTTGTCGTACTACTAAATCCAGACGGTGGTGCTAGTACTAGTAGTAGTACTACCAATGTACTAGTAGCATTGTACTACATGTTGATCAAATATTACATGCTGCTCCTCACAGTGAAGTGACAAGACCCTACGCCGGAGATGACAACTGAGTATAGACGCCGTGTTCGGCATACCATAGTCAGCCTCACCGTCTGTAGTCACTATCATCATGACTGTAGAGCTAGCCTGCTTACAACTAGTCGTGTTCGGCATAATTTCCTGTGTGTAGATGCCCAGGCATTGCACGGAACAGCAAGATTGGGGGTGGACGGTGCCGTCAGCGGAAATCGCGCCAGTTTTTTCATGGCCTTCTAGATGCGGTGGGGAGGAGATAAGGCTAATTGTGAGACACAAGGAGTTGTTTGTAAATAGGGAACAAGTGCGGGCATATTTTTGCAAAACTGGAGAAGTTTGGTTTGTATGCGTCAGATCTAGATCCGATGGCTATTGGTGAAAGATGGCAGGCACAACATCATCACCAACTCAGGACCTCTTTGATTTGCAGGTTTTTGAAAACGCAGGAATAGGGAATGACAATATTACAAGTTTCAAACTGATATTACAAATGTTAGGAGTAATGCTGCATGTACGAAGAGGGAATTACTAGGAAGTTTACGTAAGAACTTTTGTTACTTTAGGTGGATGCAGCATTATCGTACAAACTAAAATCCACTGCCCTAACAAGTCACTAATGGGCAAATAAATTTTCGAGTCTCTGGCCACGTGATGTTTCAAAAAAAAATTCAGCTTCTGCAGAGACTTTGTCATTTAGGCTTAGAGGCTTGCGGTGATCAGCACACCATTCATTGTTGCGCCAGAGAACGCCAAACCTCATTACCTTGAGCACACTTTCCTCTAGAACAAAGAACCTGGCCAATTTAATCTCAGATGTGCTGCCTTGGTAGTTGATCAAATCAATTTCTGTAAGATGGAGATCAAGGTAGTCGATGAGATTGTTATAGTGGAGCACATTTTTCACTTTCGGGTCTTTTTTATCTTCAAAAGAAGAGAACATATTAGAGCAGATGGCTATATAAGATTGCCATGTCATCAAGAGGTTGGTGGCTAGTGATATTTTTTCACTCTCTCACTCTCTCTCTCTCTCTCTTTCTCTTTCCTCTCATTTACCTAGGAGCACGTGAAGAGCTTGGGCATTTGTTGCCTTCCACTATGTGGCCGATGCCATATTTCTCAAAAGTATGCCACATAATATGCATCGATGTCAAATCAAAATATGTTGGCACTGCTCTTGCGATGTAAGAGAGTTGGCACCGCTATGCACACAGACCCACATGTATAAACAAATCAATCAAACCAACTACACCATCCTCTCCCTCTCCCAAACAAGTGTATTTTATTGCCTCAGTCCTCTCTCTCTCCCACGCATGTGTTTTTTCATTCCGTGAGTTAATTTGGCATCGGAGCAAAGTAGGTGATCCAGATTGGGGCACCAGGTGAGCAATGAAGGGGCACCGATGCTAAATGCATCACAAGTGAATTTGGCACGTGTTTTGGCCTACATAGTGGAGGGCCGTCATAGCCCACTTTTGTACTACCTCGTATTTAGTGTAAAGTTTGACCATAGATTTGCCTAAGAAAATGCCAATGCATGTCACCAAAAATTGTACCATTTGAAATTATGTTCAAATACGAATCCGACGATATAATTTTTAGGGACATGCATTAACATTTTTTCAGTTAAATCTATGGTCAAATTTTGATAATACAAAATAGGAAGAGTAAACAGGACGGAGGTAGTACTTCCTCTTAGGGTAACCATAGAGTTACTAGTCTAAGTTACTTTCCACTATGACTAGCCTAGGCTACTATAGTAGTACAACAAAAAACAATGAAGGTGATCACGTGAGAAAAAAATACTAAAAACATTTCTTTCGGTGTAGTGCATAGATGCAATTTTGAACACTACACTTGATGCGGAGCATCCCACGATCATCCCCATGGATGCACCTACACCTCCGACGACACCACTTGGACCAATGACAAGAGCCCGAGCCAAGGATATCGAAGATAAGGTGAACCCAGTCCTCTCCAAAATTCCACTTTCTATGGATGAGACATGGCTACTACCTAAGTCCAAGTTGTTGTGCATGATTAGGTACCAAGAGGACCCCCCCCCCCCGAAGATGCACATGAAGATGTACAAGTCCCCAAGTTCACGAATGAAGGGAACCAGTGGAAGGAGTCAAGTAACCTCCCAGGCTCCAGACATCCGGCCACGACCCCGGACGTCCGGCCCTTGGAGCTTCTCCCACCACAGCCGCTCAGCCACCAGAAGCTACAGGCCCCGGACATCCGGCCTCGCAAGCTCGGACATCCAGCCCTTCCCGAGCCCCCGGATATTCAGCCCCCATCCCGGAAATATGGACCCCTCCGAACCCGAGAGCAACTAACTAGCCGATCCAGCCCGGACATCTGGCCTCACGTGAAAGCCCGGACATCCTGCCCGATGCCCAAACGTCCGGCCTCCCCTATCTGTGCAAAATGAAGGGCCGAGGCCCGTGTACCCCCTCTCCCCCCTAGACTATATATACTCCTCCTCATCCTACTTTCTAGGGTTAGCAAAGGATTAGCTCATATTTCGTGTGAGAGCTTTGCTCATCCACTTGGTTACCTTCTCCTCGGAGATTCGAGCCTCCACCGGAGAAGATCCCCCAAGCGGATTCAAGGCCCCTTTTAGGGAAGAACTCAAGACCTCCTAACAGAGAATACCGGCTACCCTTGTATCGTCCTTAGTTGTCCGCGGATCGTGTATCTTTCCTTATGTACTCGATGATGTAGCACATGTGTGACTTATTCATGTTGGTTTAGTGTTTCCTCTTGTGTTTACCCCATGTTTTCCCTCATTCCCATCCTCTTGTTCTTCGTGTTCTTCGCGGGATCCGCTCCTTTCATGAAAGATCGGCCGATTAGGGTTACACCCTACATCATCTTGGTATCATGAGCCACGTTGATCACGATTTCGGAGCCTCCCTGTTGTGTTTTCTAGTCTAATTTTGTTCATTTCGTCCTAAATTCGAAAATTCCCCACAAAAATACCTGCCAATTTTTTTTGTGATTTGTTGGTGTCATGAAGTTTTGTTGGATTTGATCCGCGGATTTCATATGTTGCAGGTAGATCTAGCTTTCCATCCACTTTTCCACAATTTCCATCCAAAAATTTCTCCGAATTTTGCCCGGAGTTGACCTCTCCTCGCGAAGATCTTCGAATTCATCCCTGGATCCAGAGCCCGGACATCCGGCCCGACAAGCCCGGACATCCGGCCATCAGGCCCGGACATCTGGCCCCTAGCAGCACCACTTCCTCTCCACCGCCCATTTTCCGCCCATTTGTCAGCAAATTTTGTTCCGGTGCCCACATATACTTCCGCATACCTCCACCACTTCCGCATAGCACCACCATATACCACATACCACCACCATCGCTTACCAACTCCAACTCCGACAATTTTTGTCCAATTTTGCTTTGAGGATTTGAGTTGTGGTACCGTGTCCTACTTGTGTTTCGTCTATTTAGGTACGGTTTGTCATCAATATCACCGCCACTCATCTTCGCCATGGACGCGTCATCAACAACGACCACCTCGACTACATCTTGGTACTCGTGCCACCATTTTGACACTTTACCGTCCACAAGAAAGGTAACCTCACCTTGGTATTTGACATATCACTCTTGCCATTTCATTGATAGCCATCTTAGCCTTACTCCTTTGCGTTGATTACCCATCGAGACTAGCCTTTGAGTATTGCCGGCAACGAGACTTGTGCACATTAGTGATCATACTTCCCATAGCATACATACATCATTGTTACATATCTTGGTATCATCTCTTGTGTCACAAGGTTGTCATCGCATACACAATTGCTATCTTGGTTCGTCAAGCACTGCATGAGAAAAGAGCTCAAACAACATAGAGACAAACAAGCTTTTAAGCAAAAGGGAAAGATACGCAAAGATATTTTAAGAAAGAACCATAGCATCATACAACATTAAGATTTTCATACTCGATCATCTTGGATCATATCATAGAAACACCTTGCATAGAACATACTTGCGATAGAAGTCATTGCATTTTTGCTTAGTAGGTTGTGCACAAGCCTTTTATCCGCCTATTGTGCAACTGTGCTAGCGTCTCTCTAGTGTTGTGCAACAAGAGCATTTTTGTGGATTCCACATTTTGGCTCATCCTTGGTTGCCCAACCCCACTTATCTTTTTGCGTGTGTGTTTCCGTGTACATTACATTGCTTGGTCTACTTGTTGCATTGCAATCTTGCGAATATTTTCCAACATTATTGAAGCTCACTTACAATTGCATCAAATTTTGTGCCACCATCCGAACCAAGCTCCACCATAAGCTTTTACTTTTGTAGCTATGAGAAACCGACAAGAATTGGTACCAATTGTGCTATTTCCTTGTCCACATTGGAGTGATCATTGATCCACTTTCAACTTCAGTCAAGGTATATTTGGTATACGTTCTTCTCTCCCTACCACTCACATTTTTCTTGGAATGATGGATAGGACAAGTACTTCTACCAACCCACACTTCATTGAGCACGACGACGACATAAAGTCCTACGTCACCAAGATCCACCTCTTTGGTGCACAATGTGATTTACATCAAGAGCAACAAGAAATGAGTGAATGCATCAACAACCTCGCCGCCGACTTGCGACTCTCCGAGCAACGTACAAGGGACTACTTCGACCACAAGCTTGACGATCACAAGCAAGAGAATGCGTCAAGGATGGATGAGATTCGGGCTTTGTTGCTCAACCGCTCTTCTTCCACTTCGTCCTCTTCAAGAAGGACCCGCTCAAGTCGACACTCCGACTTCACCCTCTCCGGCTGAAGTACACCGACATCGAAGACTCTTTGTCGTGCCGCGCACAATGATCGTTAAGCAAGCCTCAATCCTCTACGTGGCATCGACTCTCAAGAGCACCGACAATGTAAAACCCAAGAGGCTTTTGCACTAGCACGAGAACGGCAACGACAATGCCAACATGAAGAGGAAGAGCGAGCGCGTCTACACCAAGATGCACAAGATGCCGAGGCACAACGCCAAGAACAAAAACTCCGTGAAACTCAAGCACTTGCGGTGCAACAAGCCCTCCGAGATTCTAGTTGAGATGTAGCCAACCGAGGATGACAAGCTCATGAACAAGAAGAAGAACTTCATGAAGAAATTCAACAAAGAAGATTCCAAGCTCACGTGCACTGTCAAGTTCCTCAAGTTCCTCCTCGATCTCGACAAGCTCCTCCACAAGCTCGCCAAGAACATCAAGTTCATCAAGAGCATGTAGACAATGGAAATCCTCCACACAAAGAGCAACACGAGTTTGACAATCATCAACAACATGGGCGTCATCATCCCTGACCCCAACACAATGAAGGGCAACGCTACGGCAAGCTCAAGTTCACCATGCCCAAGTTCAACGGAAGCAACGATCCTGAAGAGTACCTTTCATGGGCATTGAAGGTCGACAAAATCTTCCCTTTGCACAACTTTGAAGAAGAGAAGAAAATCACAGTGGCATCCCTTGAGTTCCAAGACTATGTCCTCATTTGGTGGGAACAAGTTATCGAGCATCAAGAGGCAAGAGGTGAACCATCCATCACTACTTGGGAGCAAATAAAGGATGTCATGAGAGCACACTTTGTGCCTACCTACTACAACCGCGACCCCCTTCAAGAACCTTTAACTACTCAAGCAAGGAACGAAGAGCGTTGAAGAGTACTATAAGGAGATGGAGATTGCCATGATATGAGCCAACATCACGGAAGATGATGATCAAACAATGGCATGTTTCTTGAATGGACTCAACCATCTTATCAAGAAGATTGCCGACTTCCAACCATACTCAAACCTCATCGAGCTACTTCATCAAGCTACCAAAGCGGGGCGTCAAGTGCAAGACGATTTCAAGCATTCCAACTTCTCATCCAAGTCCTTCGGCTTCTCCAACACCCAAGCTTCAATGACTCCAACACCGTCTACCAAACCTTCTACAAGCAATGTCGACAAGTCGAGTCACAAGAAAGCTTCATCAACTACAAGTCATCCTCCTACTACAAGCAACTTCAAGCCGAGAGCTTCATCATCATCGACCCCCACCAATGAGACCGTCAATGCAAGTTCCTTCAAATGCTTCACATGCGGAGGCCGAGGCCACAAGTCCTATGAGTGCACCAACAAGCTTGCCGGATGCGGTTTTGGCTCGAGCCACCTCCGCTTGTTGGTTGTCTCACCGTCCATCTCAACCGGCAGCGACGCTGGTGTACACGTGTGCTGGTCTATGTTGTGTGCTGGCCTGCTGGGTGTGTGCGAGCACATCCTTCTGCACATGCCGCCGTGTGCTGGTGAATTGTGCGTGAGTGTGTCCTTCACGCGGCAGAAGTATGTCCTTAATGCGCCCTCAATTTACTAGCGTGCGGGGTGCTACCCCGAGTAGTTTCAACTTTGTCTACTTCACCGCATGTCAAATAGGCCTCTAGTTTACTTATTTGCACCCACTGCCACATGGGCCAGCACACGAAGATAGAGAACACGAGCTGATAAGGCAGCATGTGGACTGGTTGACCGGTCAACTAAACAATATACGGAGCTATATGCTGACACGGTGAACGTATAATCCGTCGGTATAGAGAGCTCGAGTGAGAGGGGAGGCCCGTGAGAGGTAGCAGAGAGAGAAAGAGCTACTCCCTCCGTTCGATAATGTAGTGCCAACATTTTTTAAGGTCAAACTTTTGAAACTTTGACCATGTTTATAAAGAAATTACTTACATCTACAATACCAAAGATAAATGATAGTATGAAGTAAGTACATGTTGTGATGAATCTAATTATCGTTCCAGATGTAAATGTTTTTCTACACATATACCTGGTCAAACTTTTCTGAGGTTTGACTTTTCAAAACATCCATATGCTTATGGACGTGAGAGAGTCCCTAACTAGAGAGAGAGAGAGAGTGAGAGAATGTGTGTGTGAAATAGAAAGAGTGAGTGAAAAAAGTGCGTGTGCATGTGTGAAAGACACATCGACGACACACGATAAAAGTAGAGAAAATGGGTGTGTGTCTTATGCAAACATATCACACATGCATCTTCGACAAGGGAAGCAAGGTGAGGAGATAGTGTGTGGATGTCTGCAACCGAGAGAGAAAGACCCCTAGCACGTGGCCAACAGGGGTCTGACAAGCAAGGGAGAGAGGTCGAGAGAGACGTACGGAGAAAATGCAGACATGGGGAGGAGAGAGTGTATGTTTGTGATAGAGAGATCCCCTGGAGATCCTAATGGGACTACATGGGTGGGAGATTGAGTGACAAGGTGTGTGCGTGTTAGAAGATACCCCGAGAGATATCGAGATAGACATATGGATGGAAGGAGACAATATGTGTGTTCCTGATGGCTAGTGAGAGATAATCATACTTAGGGGGGAGTGCGTGCGCCTAAGATGGAGTGAGGGATTATGGTACTTAGGGGAGTGCGTGTCACATAGAGAGAGAGAACAAGGGCAGAGAGTGTTGGATGGGTCTATATGTAGCGCGAGCGAGACATGTGTATGTGTGAGCCAGGGAGATATAAAGTTTGAGAGAGATAGAGGAGCCCCAATAAGGCTGAGTGGTGCGTCAGATAGCTGAGAGGGGGAAAGAGACATTCCATCCGCTCGATAATGCAGTGCATGTAAATTTTTTTTAAAGTCGAATTTTTGGAACATTTATTAGGTTTATTTAAATGTTACTTATATCTACAATACCAAAGATACATCATATGAAACTATATCTCACCATGAATCTAATGGTATATGTTTGACATTCTAGATGTAAATGTTTTTCTCCACGTACATGGTCAAACTTTGTGATGTTTGATTTTTCAATAAATCTATATGCTATAAACCGAAGAGAGTGCCTAAGTCGAGAGAGATCAAGTGCGTGTGAAGGAGAATCGGTGAGTGTGCAAAAAGAGTGTTTGTGTGAAACAGAAAGGGACAACAAACGATAAATTAGAGAGAGTGTTTGTTTTTTCATTTCTTATGCAAACATATCATGCATGCATCTCCGAGATAGAAAAGCGAAGTGAGGAGATACACGACGATAGATAGTGCATGATTGTTTGCAATGGAGAGAGACACCCGTATAGCACATGTCCAATAGAGGTCTGGCCAACAAGGAACAAAGGTCGAGAGGGACACATGGAGAACATGGACGCATGGGGAGGGAGAGAGGATGTGTTTGTGATAGAGATATCCCCTTGAGATCGTGAGCGGACTTATATGGGTGGGAGATCGAGGGAGGCGCGTGCGAGATAGAAAGATGCCCCGAGACAAATCGAGATAGACCATGCACATGTTTGTGATGGAGACTAAGATTAGCTAGTCATATACATATAGGGGGGACTGCGTGTGCCTACATTTGAGTGAGAGACCATCATACTTGGCTAGGCATGAGATTGTGTGTGTGTGCGTGTGAGATGGAGAGAGAACGAGGGAGAGAGATAAAGTTTTTGATGGGTCTATCAAGTGCGAGTGAGATATGCATGTGTATGTGTGAGCCAGGTAGATGGAGAGCTTGAGAGAGAGGGAAGAGCTCCGAGATGACAGAGTGGTGCGTGAGAGAGTTACGGGCAACGAGCCAAGGAATTTGTGTGCGTATGATGTGTGCACCCAAGATATTTAGCTTGGACTAGAGAATCATACATAGTGTGCGAGAGAGACCTATAAATGGAGTATATATGCATGCGAACTAGAAAGACCCCCCCACACACACACACAAAGAGAGAGAGAGAGAGGGAGAGACGGAGAGAGACGAAGAGAGACGGAGAGAGAGGGAGAGGGACCAACAAGGTTTGTGTGTTGGATGCGTGCGACATAATTGAAGATTGTCTGCGAG
>NC_041386.1:331729119-331776556 GCF_002162155.2 Triticum dicoccoides
AAGAGCAAGAATCCGGGAGAGGGTGTTCGCGTTTTATGCATCAAAGACTAATATAAACCATGTTTCGATATAAACTTGCATTCAAATATTTAAATTGGAGAACATGTTGTCCGCAATCCACACATGAACGGAGATATGTGTATATCAAACAAGTTCATTAATTTGACTCTCAACATGTTCATGGAGTACTATAACACTATACAACATGCTACTCGATTGAGGTGTTTAATTTTGGATTTAGTTCACTCTTTTCACCTAGTGAACGAGCTATTTCATTGAATCGAGATATTTCATTTTGGGTTTGATTCCCGTTTTTTTGAGTGGGTCAACTATTTGTCATACAGTAAATCGCTAGAAACGAGCACGTAAAAACACATTACTCCTGAGCATCATCTCTCCATCTAAAAAAGAAGTGGCAAGCTAATATTTCAAAATTTGATTCGAATCGACTTGGTAAGGTAGACGTGGATGCTCGTTCTCCCAAAATTTGAACGAACCATTAAACACCCTCTGCTCGGTGGAATTTGCCCAAGCAAATAAATGGGAGACGCGAAATTACCGGCCTATGTGGGACACACATCAATTGGCCTGTTGTACATGGAGGGTAGGTTCGTAACTTCATCCAAGCCTGACTTCTCCTCGGCCGAAATGACATGTGCCGAATAATTCATAAACCATGGTCGGCAAAACACCCTCTCCTCGCCCGAAATAGCTCGCACCCACTATTTCAAAATAGGCTCTCCTCGCCCCAAATCGCTCGCGCCCACTATATTTCAAAAGACGCCCTCCTCGCCCAAAATTGCTCGTGCCCACTATATTTCAAAACAAACCCTCCTCACCCGAAATCGCTCACGCCCAATATATTTCAAAACATGCCCTCCTCGCTCGAAGTGGCTCGCGCCCACTATTTGGGAGAAGCAAAGTTACTCTACTATCCCCGACCCTCATTACACAGACCCAAGTCGAGAAGCCTAAAGGCATGGGTAGAACTATAACTCCCCCACATTTCAGACAAATGCGTAAGTAAGACATGGTTCCCCCTCCCAATTCCCATTCTTACCTCGAGGGCACAAAATCACCTTCTCCCCGAAAGCTCCCTTCGCCCGAGCCGCGAAACCTCAGCCCCTCCTCCATGGCGCCCCCACTGCGCCAAATTCACAGCTGCCCTCCTCTCTAATCCCGAAGATGATGTCCATTTGCCGTGGTGCACTGGGCCGTGTGCCACTTACTCCGTGCTACCGGAGCTGCCTCGACGACGGGCGCGTGAACCGTGCCGGAGCCGATTCACCCCCTCCAGTGTTCATGGTGCCGGAGTGGCTCCAACTTTGGACCCTTCCAAAGCACCGGTGTTGCTTCCCCGTAGCCGTCGACCATCGCGACATCTCTACTTCGGGCCACCGGTAGTCACCATAACCGCGCCGGCCTAACCGACTAGGCAGCTGGAGCTACCTACTTCACCGGGCCGCCAGATAGGTCGCACCCTCATCTCAAATCACTTTATTTAGGCGTCAGTTGTCTGAATTTTTATTCTGGGCCAATTGGTTCCCAATGGGTAGCGGCACCCCTCGAGCCGGCGGAGCTCCTAGGGTGCCGGTTGGCTGGTGTCTAACATAAGGGTGCGGAGGTGCAAGTTCACCGCGGAAGCAACGCTTAGATGGCTATCTTAGAGTTGTGTGGGTTGAAGGTACTGCCGCCGCCGGATCTGGATGACGGCGTGTCTTTGTGGATTGCCCTGAGGGCGGCACAACCACGGCAGTGCGGCGGGGTGGGGAGCGGGGTTTTGGTCGGGGCCATAGACGGCGGAGGCAGGCTGCGCTGCCGGTGGTCGCTGGCTCTTCGGGGAAGATTTCGAACATGGTCAACTGAGAGGCACAAGACGGCCGTCAAGCCATCCGGTGTAGATGGGACAGAACCAAAATAAAATAAATTGTGTGACCCCAATTTAGTCTTTAGTCAACAGACGTGTGACCACTATCGTACCTTGTTGTTGATCTTCTTCATATCAGAGAGATGTGTCGTTCTTAACATTATGCGTTCTCTGCTTCTTCAGCCACACCGTCGTCCGACTCACCGCAGCTGCCCCAATAATGGAAGCATGCACCAGAAGGGAGCTATAGTCCCCACTCAACAGTTCCCTGCATCGAATGCGCGTGCCCGACATGGACAGCCACAACAACTGCAGGGCCATCGACAAGTCAGCACATGATGCCTACTCCTATGGATGGCGGCCAGATAGGTTGTACCCTCATCTTACTTGTGTGCAACATTTATGGCTTTTTTATTCATCTAAGCTTTGAAAATAGATTATCACATTTCACTGTATATTCGTGTTGATCTCTTACGGGTCTTTTTCAGGAGTTAACGATGTTCTATCGTTCAGCTAAGAGACTTGTTCTTTAGGTAACATTGTTCGATGGTTATCATCCATCAGCCACTGCTATCCCACAGGCTGGTGATTATATTGTTATACCACTTCTAGTATAACCTATGTTGTTCCTTAATACTTTTGTGTGCCATCTAGTTAATCTCGAGTACAAATGATACATATTTTGTAGCTTTCATCTGTGTTCTCCCTTTAGTTTTTGAGACCTGTTGCTGCTAGTTAACCCCATACCTAATATTTATGCCGTCTCCTACAGGCACTCATTACATAAATCTAACTACTAGTTGTCTTCAATGCATGTCACATATAATTGCACACACTGATTTATCCACATGAATCTCACGAAGCAATGTAACGACCAACAAACTTGACGCCAATGATACCCAATATGATGGAACACGTAAAGGAAGTTCTTCAGAAGACTTGCAGAAAGTTGATGAATCCTATTCACCCCATAAGGTCCTTGCTCTAACTTAGCCCTTGATATGGGTACAACATGCATATAATGCCCGAGAGTGCATCTACTCTGTTGCAATGCCTTGTGCTTCGCATGCTAATCATGCATGTAAATATGGCATGGTTTCCTGTTTTTCAGTACCTATTCCATTAATGATAACATGTTTTCAAATTCAAGTATTGTCATTCTACAACATCGTAATGTCATCTTCTTAGTTTGGACATCATGCTTCTCAATATCTTATGCATTGTTATTCATCAGTAAGTACATTATCTGTCTACCATACCATGTTCTTTTTTTACATTGAAGTGTTGTTCTAGTGGTCTCTTGCAATGCCATCTTAGTTTCCCAATCATACACGCATATGTTGCCTTAGTGTTTTTCTGTAATGTATTTCACTAGCATACAGTTTTACATTCAAGTAGTGTTTTTTACACCGTTGTCCTGTCGTATCCCTAGATCTTACATCATACTCCCTCCGTCTGAATAATATGTCGCAGAAATGGATAAAACTGGATGTATCTAGAACTGAAATACGCCTAGACCCATCCATTTCTTTCTGGATGGAGGGAATACATGTCAATATGTCATGCCTTTATATTCTTCATTACCTATTCCATCTCTGATGTAGCATGTTTTATAATTGAAGCACCATTCTTCTATACAAGGAATGCAAGGGGAAGATGGCTATGTTAGAATCTGAAGGGTTATAAACCAGGTCTTTGCAAAAGATCCAAACGCCTCGAGATAATAAACCAACTCCAGTTTTCATAGATACTGCTCCGGCACAGAGAAACCCGTCTCCCACTGATAATAAGCAGATTCCAGTGGCCAAAGAACTAGTCTGGTCCATTCCAGCAAAAATATGTCAACTCCATTCTAAGAAGCATGTGCGTATCCTCGCATCATGAAATTTTATAGCATTCTGGTCATATTTTCTACATGTTTCTTACCCATCTCTCTTTTAGAAAATAAGTTTAAAGGATAGAAGACTTTCTGTACTGGGATCGTATTCGAGGAATGTATCTTGCGGGAATTCTCTGTGCTCCAATGCTGATGTAAGTACCTGTTGTTATCCCTATATTTTTACATCAGAATGTCTTTTGTTAATCGGTGTGAATCCAACATTTATCTGATCTAAATTTAGTTGTAGCATTTTTGTAAGGAAAACAGCTTGGTAGTTTTGCATACTGTGCTGCATGAGTGTACTATCTCATATCATGCACATTACTAAATTGAAGTGCTGCTCTGGTTGCCCATGAATTCATTGTGTCAATGTTGCTTTCGTATTACCTTACCTGGCTGATGATAGATGTGCCATATTGTGTTAATTTGGTGTAGGCTGGTGTGTTATGGTTGCCCAAATGTTCGTTGTGTCAATGTTGCTTTCCTATTATCTGACTTGGCCAATGATAGCAATGCTAGTGTGTTTATTTGGTGCAGGCTGCTGAAGATAAGAAGACAAATTCTGAAAACAGCAAGGCAAACCCATTGTTTCTTTCCAATAAATCTAGAACATGTAATATGGCAATAACTCATTATTAATCTCTTCGGTTCCCCTCCTAATTTATGTTATGAGCCTGCCAAAATTGCGATCTGAATCTATTCAGTTTCCTCTGTCTGGAATGCAACAGAAAAAATGTATGTTTGTGAACCAATTAATGGCTGAAGCAATGATGGAAATGGTGGATGAATCAGAGCTGCACATTCCTGTGCAAAAACAAATGATCAATGTTTTCAGAGATAGTATAGCATAGCAGCAAGAACATGCCCACATGCTTATGGGCGTCATTGATAACCCACAAGTATAGGGGATCACAAGAGTTTTCGAGGGTAGAGTATTCAACCCAAATTTATTGATTCGACAAAAGGGGGGCCAAAGAATATTCTCAAGTATTAGCGGCTGAGTTGTCAATTCAACCACACCTGGAAACTTAATATCTGCAGCAAAGTATTTAGTAGCAAAGTAATATGATAGTAATGGTAACAGTAGCAAAAGTAATAGTTTTGGTTTTATAGTGATTGTAACAGTAGCAACGAAAAAGTAAATAAGCGAAGATCAATATGTGAAAAAGCTCGTAGGCAATGGATCAGTGATGGATAATTATGTCAGATGCGATTCCTCATGCAATAGTTATAACATAGGGTGACACAGAACTAACTCCAGTTCATCAATGTAATGTAGGCATGTATTCCGAATATAGTCATACGTGCTTATGGATAAGAACTTGCATGACATCTTTTGTCCTACCCGCCCGTGGCAGCGGGGTCCTATTGGAAACTAAGGGATATTAAGGCCTCCTTTTAATAGAGTATCGGACCAAAGGATTAACATTTAGTGAATACATGAACCCCTCAAACTATGGACATCACTGGTAAGTATCCCGATTATTGTCACTTCAGGGTTAATAGATCATAACACATAATAGATGACTATAGACTTGCAAGATAGGATCAAGAACTCACATATATTCATGAAAACATAATAGGTTCAGATCTGAAATCATGGCACTCGGGCCCTAGTGACAAGCTTTAAGCATAGCAAAGTCATAGCAACATCAATCTTAGAACATAATGGATACTAGGGATCAAACCCTAACAAAACTAACTTGACTACATGATAAATCTCATCCAACCCATCACCGTCCAGCAAGCCTACGATGGAATTACTCACGCACGGTGGTTAGCATCACGAAATTTGTGATGGAGGAAGGTTGATGATGACAATGGCGACGGATTCCCCTCCCCGGAGCCCCGAACGGACTCCAGATCAGCCCTCCCGAGAGAGATTAGGGCTTGGCGGCGGCTCCGTATCGTAAAACGTGATGAATCCTTCTCCTTGATTTTTCCCTGAACATGAATATATGGAGTTGGAGTTGAGGTCGGTGGAGCATCAGGGGGCCCAGGGGGTAGGCACGCACCCCACCCTCGTGGATGGGGTGTGGGTCCCCTGGCCTTGATTCTTTCACGAGTATTTTTTATATATTCCAAAAATATTCTCCGTCCATTTCCAGGTCATTCTGAGAACTTTTACTTCTGCACAAAAATAATACCATGGCAATTCTGCTGAAAACAACATCAGTCCGGGTTAGTTCCATTCAAATCATGCAAGTTAGAGTCGAAAACTAGGGCAAAAGTGTTTGGAAAAGTAGATACGATGGAGACGTATCAACTCCCCAAGCTTAAACCTTTGCTTGTCCTCAAGAAATTCAGTTGATAAACTGAAGTGATAAAGAAAAACTTTTACATACTCTATTTGCTCTTGTTGTTGTAAATATGTAAAGCCGGCATTCAGGTTTTCAGCAAAGATTATGAACTAACCATATTCACAATAACATTTAGGTCTCATGTTTACTCATATCAATGGCATAATCAACTAGCGAGCAATAATAATAAATCTCGGTTGACAACACTTTCTCAAAACAATCGTAATATGATATAACAAGATGGTATCTCACTAGCCCTTTTTGAGACCACAAAACATAAATGTAGGGCACCCCTGAAGATCAAGGGTTGACTAGAAATTGTAATTCATGGTAAAAGAGATCCAGTCATACTTAATGTAAACTAATAATAATACATGCAACTGACAGCGGTGCTCTCCAACTGGTGCTTTTTAATAATAGGATGATGACTCAACATAAAAGTAAATAGATAGGCCCTTCTCAGAGGGAAGCAGGGATTTGTTGAGGTGCCAGAGCCCAGTTTTGAAATAGAGATGAATAATATTTTGAGTGGTATACTTTCATTGTCAACATAACAACCTTGAGATCTCGATATCTTCCATGCTACACACATTATTGTTGGTTCCCAAGCAGAATGGTAAAGTTTATACTCCCCCACCACCAACAAGCATCATTCCATGGCTTGCCCGAAACAACGGGTGCCTCCAACTAACAACAATCTTGGGGGAGTTTTGTTTGCAATTATTTTGATTTGGTTTGAGCATGGGACTGGGCGTCCCGGTGAACAGCCATTTTCTCATGAGTGAGGAGCGTAGTCCACTCCTCTTGAGAATAGCCCGCCTAGCATGGAAGATACAGACATCCCTAGTTGATACATGAGCTATTCGAGCATACAAAACAGAATTTTTATTTGAAGGTTTAGAGTTTGCCACATACAAATTTACTTGGAACGACAGGTAGATACCGCATATAGGAAGGTATTGTGGACTCATATGGAATAACTTTTGGGGTTTATGGAGTTGGATGCACAAGCAGTATTCCCACTTAGTACAAGTGAAGGCTAGAAAGAGACTGGGAAGCGACCGACTAGAGAGCGACAACAGTCATGAACATGCATTAAAATTAATCAACACTGAGTGCAAGCACGAGTAGGATATAATTCACCATGAACATAAATATCATGGAGGCTATGTTGATTTTGTTTCAACTACATGCGTGAACATGTGCCAAGTCAGGCCACTCGAATCGTTCAAAGGAGGATACCACCCTACCATACCACATCACCACTATTTTAATAGCATGTTGGCATGCAAGGTAAACCATTATAAACTCCTAGCAAATTAAGCATGGCATGGGAAACTATAATCTCTAATTGTCATTGCAAACATGTTTCATTCATAATAGGCTGATTCAGGAATGATGAACTAATCATATTTACAAAAACAAGAGAGGTCGAGTTCATACCAGCTTTTCTCATCTCAACCAGTTCATCATATATCGTCATTATTGCCTTTCACTTGCACGACCGAATGGTGTAGATAATAATAATAGTGCACGTGCATTGGACTAAGCTGGAATCAGCAAGCATTCAATTCAAGGGGGAAGACAAGGTAATATGGGCTCTTTGTTAGATCAGCAAATAATGCATATGAGAGCCACTCAACATTTTCATCATGGTCTTCTCCTCTCGACCCCCCCCAAAGAAAAAGAAAAGAAACAAAACTATTTACACAGGAAAGCTCCAAATAAGAAAAAGAAGAACGATAAATCTTTTTGGGATTTCTTTTTAATTACTACTACTGCAGGCATGGAAAGTAAACTAGCTAAAAACTACAACTATTTTTTTGTTTTATTTCTTAGGTTTTTCAAACACACAAGAAGAAAGCTTAAAAAGAAAATAAACTAGCATGGATATTACAATGGAAAAGTAAGAGCACCGACAACTGGAATGAGTGTGTGAACATGAATGTAATGTTGGTGAGAAATACGTACTCCCCCAAGCTTAGGCTTTTGGCCTAAGTTGGTCTATGCCCATGGATCAAAGTTGTAGCTGGGGTCATACTGAGATGCAGCGGCAATTGCCTCATGAGCTGCAGCTTGGAGGTGAGCTGCCTCCGTCATCCTCTCATACTTGTTCGCCTCCTCCCTGGTTATAACATATCTCCCTTTTGTCTGAAAGTCAAAGAAAGCAGGAGCAGGGAGAGCAACATGGATGATGCGACGTTAGTCAAAGAATAGTCGGTACTGGAGGAACTGATCGTTCCTCTCAACAAACTGATGACGAACCATGGCATTATAATCTAGATAAGCAGGAGGCAATTCAATATCATATCCATGTATGGGTACCTCAAGAAAATTAGCTAAACAGGTTGCGTAAATTCCACCAAACAAATCTCCATTAATACTGTTATTATGCAACCTATGTGCAACAATGGCCCCCAACTTATATTGTCTATCTCCTAATACAGCACTCTTGAGAACACTAAGATCCAGAACACACATATGACATGTCGCATCCTTACCGTTTATGCATCTAGCTATAAAGAGAGCAAAATAATGTATGGCAGGAAAATGAATGCTCCCTATGGTAGCTTGTGTTATTTCTCTAGATTCCCCCACAGTGACACTAGCAAGAAATTCTCTGAATTGAGATTTGCGAGGTTTACTGACACTACCCCACTGCAGGAGTTTACAAGCAGTATTAAAATCTTCTAAGTCCATGGTATAAGATTTATCATAAAGATCAAATAGGAGAGTGTGAGAATTGCGTGATGATGTAAATTTAAACCTTCTCACAAAGGAATCAGTTAGGTAATGGTACTGAGGGCACTTATCTGACACAAAGCCCTCAAGTTCAGCGTTACGCACATGCTTCAAATTCCTCCTTAATTCATGCTTAGACCATGAAATTTTCTGACGGCCATTCACAAGGCCGCACTTTAGCTTCTCTTGGTAGTTCATAGTCCGGCTCACGTATTGCGGGCCTGGGTCCTTGCATCTTTGAAGAACCACCTTGGTACATTTTCCTAAACATATTTCTTCCTGTGAAACATTTCTGAAATTTTTAGTGACTGAAAAATAAAAGTGAACCAAACTCAACAAGATTGATAGCAACTACTCATACTAGTGCATAGAGGCCATATCATGAATTAAAACTACTTTTGACCATATAAATTTGACATGCAAGCTCAAAAACAGGGTCACCTAAGCAGAAAAAAATTGCAATAAATAAAGCACTAGAAAAAAAATAATTGGACCATTGGAGGAGTCACATACCAAAGAACAATCCCCAAAGCAGTTTTGTGAATGGAGCTTTGAGCATGGAGATCAAAAATTGCAGCAAGATGAGCTAGAACTCGGGTTTGAGCTGGTGGATGATTTTTTCTTGAGGAAGACGAAGTGTGTGGGTGCAAGAATAAGTGGAGGGGACCCACGTGGGGTCCATGAGGCAGGGGGCGTGCCCTCCACCCTCGTGGGCACAAAGTGAGGCCCCCTGGTGCGTTCTCAGTGCTAATAATTCTTAAATATGCCAAAAAGATCCTATTAAATTTTCAGGGCATTTGGAGAACTTTTATTTTCGGGGTATTTTTTATTGGAAGGATAATTCAGAAAACAGACAGAAAATACTATCTTTACTTTATTTAAACTAAATAACACCATGGCAATTCTGCTAAAAACAGCGTCAGTCCAGGTTAGTTCCATTCAAATCATGCAAGTTAGAGTCCAAAACAAGGGCAAATGTGTTTGGAAAAGTAGATACGATGGAGACATATCAGTCATCTGCGCCGAGGTTGCAGATTGTGACATTGTAGATCATTAGGTTCTGTTCACTTATTTGCACTAGCATCAATCTTTGATTGCCCAGTGGATGTAATTTCCTGTAATATATGCTGGATGTGCAACGATTTTCCCCGTATGCCGTACCTTTGCTTGATCGGTTTTGGTCCTGTGCATAATTGCTCGTCGTAATGGACTCAAATTATCTAATTGGACCTAAAGACATGTATGAACTTTAGTGGGCTCATTAAGTTAATGGGCCATTACCAGGCCGAAACTTAATGGTCGGCCCTCTTACCTCCCGGGTCGTTAATAGGCCGACATTGAAGCGGGTAACAGGTGGGCCCATTTGATTTCATGGGCCGTTGACATGCCATTACTAAGGTCGGGCAACATATTGCCCAACTATATTGTGGGCCTTTAGCAGGCCGAAAGAGACAGCGGGCTCGTGCTGGACCATGAAGAGCATGGGCCGCCAAGAGGCCGAAAGTTAGGTCGTACTTTAAATGGCCCAACTGTGTTGTGAGCCTTTAGCAGGCCAAAAGTGAAAACGGGCTGGTATTGGACCATGAAGAGCATGGTCCATTAAAAGGCCAAAACTCATGTCCGACTACAAATGGCCCAAATCATTTATGGGCCGTCAACAAGCTGAAAGACACACCGGCCGGGAATTGGCCCAACACTTAAATGGGTCGCTAAAAGGCCAAAACTAGGGTCCGACTACAAATGGCCCAACTCATTTATGGGCCGTCAACAGGCTGAATGACACACCAGGCCGGAAATTGGCCCAACACTTAAATGGGTCGCTAAAAGGCTGAAAGATGTACATCCTGAAAATTGGCCCATCCCTTGAATGGGCTGTTAACAGGCCGAAATCACATCAGGCCGATATTGAGCCCAAATATATAGCGGGCTATTAACGAGTTCGAACTGACGATGGGTTGCAATGGTGTCAAATCTTTGATGGGCCGTTGACGGGCCGAATTGGCACATCTCATATGGGTCGTGGGCTTAAATGGACCTGACAGAAGTAGGGCTTATATTGGCCGACTAGCTAATTTTTACTGGGCCGACCTTTTTCGCAGAAATGGGCCACTGTTGGGCCGAGCCACGTGTCGACCTATCATAGGTGCCTCCTGTCCAATGAATGGATGACATCTGTCCCAATGGTGAGCCAACACGTGTTTCCTCCGGCCAATGAGAATTTTACACGTGGAAAATCGTCATTGGTCCGAGCTGTTAGCGGGTTATTGGATCCAAAACTGGACCCGATAGCTTAACGACGTTCCGTTACAGTGGATGCCATGTGCCGGTCACCCTTGACGAAAGCACTTCCATGACACGTGATTAATCGTCATGGAAGTGGACACTTCTGTGATGATAATTTTGGTAATGTCACAGAACACTTCTATGATAGCACATGTATGACTATCTTGATTCTGTCATAAAATCGTCATGGATGTACATACGTGACCTACTGTGACAAACACGTATCATCATGGAGGTGTATTTTTTTGTAGTGAGACTATTTAAGCTTATAGGTAGGATGTGGTTATGAGGTGGAGTTGCAGCAAGCACTAAGCAAATATGGTGGCTAACATATGAGTTCAAGAGTAAGATGCTAAACTACACAACGGGCATAACCTAGAAGTGATCCTAAACTACTTATGTTCAAACATAACCCCACCATGTTCTCTTTCCAAACCTCGTCGAAAAAAGAGCATCACGGTTACACACGTGGTTGGTGTATTTTAATAAAGTCAAATGTCAAGTTCTCTACAACCAGATATTAACAAATTCCCATCTGCTACATAACCATGGGCACGGCTCTCGAAAGTTTAAACCTTGCAGGGGTGTCCCAACTTAGCCCGTGACAAGCTCATGATCCATGGGGACAATCCTCCATTGCGGGATCCTCCGATTAGACTCAGAATCCTGATGCACAGGATATTTTGATAATGGTAAAAGTAGTCCAGCAACACCTCCCGATATGCCGACACCCGATTGGAGCCACGCGTATCTCGTCTCAGGCCATGATCGAATTGGCTAAGTTTCCGGCTGGCACACCCGTTGGTGGCCCGGCTACTCCAGTTCGGACCAACACTCATGAGGAGCACTGGCCCGTGGGGGTTGATTAAGTCCACGGGGTCCGGAAATTCCCTATGCAAGTTTTTAGTTGTTATTAGGAAAATGGTAAAACCAATGTTGGGCCTTGCTAGATGAGTTTTATTCAAAGTGAACTATCAAGAGGGGCCCATAAACCCTCACCATGTTAGGGACGCAAAAATCAAGGAACATAACACCGGTATGACGGAAACTAGGGCAGTAAGAGTGGAACAAAACACTAAGCAAAATGCCAAGCCTTCAATCCTTTACCAAGTATATAGATGCATTAATTACATAAGAGATATTGTGATATCCCAACATATCCATGTTCCAACATGGAACAACCTGCAAGGCACCTGCAACTAGCAACGCTATAAGAGGGGCTGAGAAAAAGTGGTGACATAGCCAAACAACAGTTTGCCAGGAAGGTGGGTTAGAGGCTTGACATGGCAATATTGGAGGCATGATAAACAATCGGTAGGTAGCACGACATAGCGATCGAATGAACAACTAGCAAGCAAAGATAGAAGTGATATGGGGAGTAATGATCATCTTGACTACAAAGTTCCCAGAGTTGTCAAAATCTTGCTCCTTGTAAACGTACTCAAAAGGATCCTCGTTCACGAACTCATCTCCCGGATCTACCCAAAGCAAGAACACAAGCAACGGAACAACAATCAATCATGGTGCAATGCACAAGCAACATGATGCAAGACATGGCATGGGATGCAAGATATGAGGTGCAATGCATATGGGTACTCCGGAAGGGAAAAGATGATCATGGCATCAACTTGGGAAACCGAGCATGCCACTGGAAAGGTTAGGAGATTTTGGTCGAAATCAATATAAAGATCACCGAAAACGGATGCATGGTTTGCACAATGATGAGCAAAACAAGAACAAAGCAAAAGTGCGCTTAACAACACCATAGCATTTAAGATGCATTATGAAAATATGCTACAACACCCCAACATAAAAACAAAACACATGGCAGTGAAGTACAGGTGAAGCTCTAAAAATCATGAACACTGAGCTCCTCCTAGAACTCACTAGAACAAGTCTAAAACAGCATGGCCAAAATGCAAATGACAATCAGTTTACAGACTTAGTAGTTTTCATTGTTCTTGACAGAAACAACATCAGGTAGCAATGTTTAGCGCTAGTGAACTACATGCTACAGGAACATATTGTGGCAAACAAAGGCATGGCATGATTGTAGTATAGGAAATGAACAAAACTCCCTTAAAGAACTTAAGCCAAAAATGCACAGAAAAGATGGTAGCATCAATGCAAACATGGCAAGTGATATGAACAGGTTTCAGACTTAGAGGAAAAACAAGCATGGCAGGAGCAGATTCATGGTAGCAACTTTGCAAGCTTGTGCCACTCACCACAAAGCATTTCATGGCGTAACAAAAAGAAACCAACTGTAAGAAGACACATTTTTGAAGCTAAACATGGCAATAGCATGGTCATAGGGTGCATGGATCACTAGCAAAACACATGGCAAAAATGCACTTCCTGTTAATAGACTGATAGTAATAATATTTAGCAAAAGTAGAGCATGGTAATGACAATCTACAGTATCCCATAATTACAACAAAAGTCATGAATAGATAGAGCATAACCACGTCTTCAAAACAGCCTTACTTAAGTTCATCAAAATATGCATGGATTCACTTGTGGTAACAAGTCAACATAGCAACCTAATATAATAGGAAAAGACTTTGCAGAAAAACTAAGTAGCTGAAAACTACAACATCAAGTGGCCTACTTGGCATGCTTGTGCTAGTCACCATAGGGCACATAAAATACAAGGCTGGCACCACTATAAATATGGCATGGAGATGATCCTAAAACATGTAGGCATGATGCTCAAAGGACAAACACACAAAATGCTATGAAAAAGACAAATCAACAAGTTATGATAGTTCCCAGCAGATAACATCATTTAGCACTTTTGCAACAAAGATTAGGGCATCAATGTGGACAGTAAAATGTATGCAAATGACACTAGCATGTAGAGCATCACGATATGAACATTTCGGTATATCGTGCACGCAACACAGAGCTACATGCACATGAGATAGAATATCTGGGACTTAGATAAAATTCACCACCTCAGATCTAGGGTTTGATCGGCATGGACATCGAGGCAGCGGCGAACTCGGCCAACGGAGACGAGGGAGATGGCCGGCGATGAGGTCCGGCGAGGCGATGAGAGGCGGCGCGGGGCAGATCCGGCCGGGGGCTCCCCGGATCTGCACGGCGGTGAGGCAAGGGAGGCCGGCGAGGAGGCCAGGCGCGCGCGGCGGAGCTTGAGGCCGGCCACGTCGGCGGCGACCGGCGTCGATGAGGGCGGCGGCGGAGCTTGGCCGGCACGGGTGACGAAGGGTGGCGGGTGACGATGAAGGGCGGCGGCGTGGGGCGGAGGATTTGTGGTGGCGGCAGCTCGGGCCGCGTGGTTCCACGACGGGCCTAGCGGGCCGTGGCTGTGGGGGTCGGCGGAGCGCCAGGTGGCAGCTCCTGATTAGTTCGGGCGGCGGCGCTGGACGCATCTGGCGACGATGGACGTGTTCGGCGCGGAGGGGGAGCTTTAGATATAGGGTTTGCCCGAATTTTGAGTGGAGGCCTATTTATAGGTAGAGGGAGCAAGGAGAGTCAAAATGAGGTGCGGTGTTCACCCACACGATCATGATCCAACGACGGATAGCATGGAGTGGGTTTAGATGGGCTAGTGGGCTGTTGTGGAGAGGTGTTAGGTTGCAATGAGAGAGGGGTTTCGGCGGTTACACAGTTAACCATTGGTGCATCAAACGACCTCCAAATGGAACAAAATTTGACAGGCGGTCTACTGGTGATGTACCAAGGCCCCTCGAAAAATCTCAGCCCATTCCGAGAATATATTTCTCCCGCTCATGAAATGAGATCTGAGAGGTGCAATGGGTGCATGTTTGAGTATCGGATTCAGAAACGGACAATGGGGAAAATGACCAGATGCATGAGACGCACACGAATGCAAATGAGATGAACATGATGACATGAACAAAAAGCAAAATGAGGACAAAACCCAACCACGGAGGATATAACATATCACATAGCTGGAAATGGCAAGACTTGGAGTTACAATTATGGAATGTTACATCCTGGTCGTTATAGGCGACTCCCTGACTGGGTGCTCGTCGGCGTCGGCGTCATCAAAGAAGGCCCGAAGGAGTTCGCTCTACCAAGTAGGAGATGTCTCTTCCACCTCCTCCTAGGTCGCCTCTGAGTTTGCTTTCTCCTCCTCCCTAGGCTCGTCGGAGGACACTGGCACCGGGGAGCCCGTTGGCTGGGAAGGTTTCAGCGGCACAAGCCCACGCTCATTGAAGGTGGGCACCGGTGGACTACCTTCTCTCCATCGGGGCGGCGGTACAGCGAGAGATGGGCGTCCGATGAGCAACCCAGGTCCTTCATGAGCAAGGTGCACACGACCTTCCTCAGCTCCTCGTCAGACAAGTTGTCCGGGCGCAGCCAGAGGCCATCTTCCATGCTCTTGAAGCTCCACAGGCGGCACAAACGTGCCTGGAGCGGAGCCAGGCGCTGCGTCATGGACGCCTTGACGATCATGGCCCCCGTCAGCTTCTCCGCCTTCGGGTCCTCTGCCTTCAACTAAGCCCTCATCCTCTCCTGTAATAGCTCTGCTCCGGGGTCGGTGAGCTTCTCATGAGCCCATCTTTCCAGGGTCGTTGGCACTGCGGTCGGTAGCTCCAGACGGGCATGGGTGCACTAGGTGTCCATGAAGATCCACTTGTGCCGGAAGACCTCCACCTTCTTCCCGGTCTGAGAGATTGCGTTGTTGCCGTTGGCTGCGATGAAGCTGGCACACCTCGAGCACTGGCCGCTACTTATCCAGAGGTAGAAGAAGTGGCGGAATAGCGCAACGGAGGGTATCACCCCCATGAACGCCTCGCAGTAGAAGGCAAAGATCGACAGAAGGAGGATGGAGTTGGGTTGAAGATGGAGGGCGTGGAGCCCATAATGGCGGAGGATGGCGTAGAAGAAATTGGAGAAAGGGGGAACCAACCCAACAAGGACGCTGTGTAGGAAGAAGGGGTAAAAGGTGTCACCCAATGCTTCCATGTTGGCGGATCTGACCCGGAGCGCCATCACTCCACCTCATCGCGGTCGCCTGCTATCAATGGGAACACGACGGTGAGGTGCTTCTCTTCTGTGATGGTGGACGCGCTTAGGGCCGACTCGAACCAAGAAGCAAGGCGCGTAGCCGGAGCCGAGGATTTCACCTTCTCGGTGGCCATCAACGGCAAGTTTGGGGGAAGGATTCAGCAGATCTGGAGGCGCTTGGAGCAGAGGAAGAAGCGAATCTGGAGCAAGACGAAGGAAAGGCAATGAAGGCTCTGCAACAAGCACCAGCCTTTTTGTCAGCCTGGAACATTTGCTGAGGCCACGTGGGGAAGCAGAGACGCCCACATCCCATCAATCACCATGCGTCAACCAAGGCTGCAGGCTGTTAGGGCCCGCGCCACTCCGCACTTGCCCCTAGGCTTCGCCTCAAAGCCAAGTTCGAGCGCGCCTTGGGCCCCGGGGCTACTGTCGGCGTTCTAGGAATGGGGGTACCCAGGCTTGCCTGCCTGCGGCCCACGGCTTGGCTCGCGAACAGCCTAGTATGGCCCAGCTTCGGCATCAACAACCCAATACCCTCGGGAGGGCCAAGCCTCGCGAGGCAGACGATACCAAGACCTCCACAAGGAGTGGCCTCCTCAGGGTGGCTCCCGAGGAGCTGAGATTTCTATGTGGGCTTGTCCTCATGAGGTTCGGATGACGTGAGCCATGATGACCAAGGCCAGGCAGGCACCAGCGGGCATGGTGTACCAGTTTCCTCTTTGGTACTAAGGAGGCAAGTGCAGGAGCTTAGTCCCGAGGAATGACCCAAAGGTTTCCATGCCGGTGCAACAAGACCAATACTGCCTGGACGAAAGTAAGGAGGTCATCGCCGAGCCCACCACAGCGTCACAACAGAGGCTTTCACAGGAGAAGACTACTTTTGTCAGGATAACATATACTAGTTGTCTCCCTTCGAATTTGGCCATTGTGGGATCCCTTCCCGCCTTCATTTGGGAAGAGGACCAAGGCTACTATAAATAGGGCCTAGCCACCACAATAGAGGGGGATCCGAATCCTAGAGATCTTCCTCTCCCATCAGCTCAAAAACACTCCTCCTCTCGAGGTTGTTCTCCCACTTTACTAGTTCTTCACTAGCCCCTCGAGGCCAATCCACCACAAAGAAGGAGTAGGGTTTTACACCGCAAGGTGGCCCAATCCCGAGGTTGTTCCGGGTGGGGCCGGAAGGTCCGAGCAGGGACGGATGTTCCGAGGGGCACGATTCTACAAGAAAAGGAAATTGTGGATCGGGGATTTGGGCGGAAAAACTTCGGGAAAAACCCAAATCCGAGTGGGGAAAGAAAAATTTTGGGTGGAGGGAAGGGTGGGGAAGCTAGATGTATGTGCCACACCCAAAATCCATGGATCATATCCAACAAAACTTTATCACACAAACAAATAACATAATTTTTGGGAGGGCTATTTTTTGTGGGGATTTTCAAAACTGGGATGAATCACAACAAAATTAGGGTAGAAAACAAAGAGGAAGGCTCCGAAATCATGATCATCTTGGCTCATGATACCAAGATGATGTAGGGTAGATCCCTAGATGCCTGATCTTTCACGAAAGGAGTAGATCCCGCGAAGAACACAAGGAACACAATGGAAACATGGGGAAAACACGGGAGAAAACACTCAAACCAACAAGATCAGGTTACACATGTGCTAGATCCACGAAACACAACGAGGTACAAGATCCACGATCAAAAAGGGACTATACAAGTAGCACGTTCTTCTCCATGAGGAGGTCTTGAGGGGTGTTCTCGTTAGGGGTCTTGAATCCACCTGGGCGATCTTCTCCATAGAGGCCATGAACTTCTAAGGAGGAGGGGATCAAGTGGAGGGCAAAGCTTCTCAATGAGTAACTACTTTGCTAACCCTAAAACGTAGGTAGGAGAAGAGTATATATAGTCTAGGGGGCGAAAAGGTGCACGGGCCTCGGCTCAAGTCACAGCGCACAGGTAGGGCCGGAAGTTCCGGGTGAGGCCGGAAGGTTCCGGCCTTACCAGAAAGTTGGCACGGTGGGAGTTGGTTGACGTCCGGGGGCCGAAAGGTTTGGGCAGGCCGGAGGTTCCGGGGGCCGGAAGGTCCGGGCCAGGTTCCTGGCGAGTTTCGGGCTAACCCGAGAGTTGACGCGCTCGGCCTTGTCTGGGTCGTCGGGGGGCGGATGTTCCGGGAGGGCCGGAGGTTACTCGCTCTAGCCGGAACTTCTGGCTATACATAGAGTTGTCGCATGTTCCTTCTTCTTCAGCTCTTAGCTACGTGGCTTGTGCATTGTACTTGATCACACATAGCATTTATGACTTAGGTAGTAGCCATGTCTCACTCGAATGAAAGGGAGTCTCAAGTAGGAGAGATGTTACCATGGATTGAATAGCATGTGCTCGAGCCCTTGTCATGGGTCCACTTGATGCTTGGGTAGTTGGGTTAGTGTCCATGGGGATGACCACGGGATGCTCCGCATCATATCCCCCGCTTGGGAAAGATCCGACCTCGGATCGAAATCCTCATCACCATGGTATGGGGAGAGATCTTTGACGTTGAAGATGTCGCTCACGGAGTACTTGTCGCGTGGGATGTCGATCTTGTAGGCATTGTTGTTGTAGCATTCAAGCACCTTGAATGGTCCATCAGCTCGTGGTAGAAGTTTGGACTTGCGTTCATTGGGGAAGCATTCCTCGCGAAGGTGTAGCCACACAAGATCTCCAATGTTGAATATCATGGGTTGCTTGTTGATGTTGAGCTTGGTCGCGAGTCATTCTACTTGGCGCTCAATGGTGTGGCCTATATCTTCGTGCATCTTCTTGAGGTAGCTTACTCGGGAACTCGCGTCCATGTTGATGCGCTCTTGTGGTGGTAGAGGAATAATTTCCAATGGGGACAACAGGTTGAAGTCGTAGACAACCTTGAAGCGGGACTTGCCGATAGTCGAATGTCTTGCGCGGTTGTAGGCGTACTTGGCGATGGGTAGACACTCCTTCCATTCCTTGATGTTCTTCTTGATCAACACGCGAAGTAGAGTGGAGAGTGTTTGGTTCGTGACCTCCGTTTGGCCGTCAGTTTGAGGATGGTATGCCAAAGAGAACAAGAGCTTGATTCTGAGATTGGCACATAGATTCTTACAAAAGTGGCTTAAGAACATGACGTCGTGGTCCGAGACAATAGTCTTTGGAACTCCATCGAGGCGCAACATTTCTTTACAAAAAAGATATGCAACATGTGAAGCATCGTCTATCTTGTTGCAAGGAATGAAATGGGACATCTTAGAGAATCGTTCTACAACAACAAACTTGGAATCTTTGCCATTTCTAGTTCGAGGCAAACCAAGAACAAAATCCATGCTAATATCTTCCCATCGGTGGTATGGAATAGGAAGGAGCATATAGAGACCATTGGATTGAGCTTTAGACATA
This sequence comes from Triticum dicoccoides, assembly GCF_002162155.2. Classification (NCBI taxonomy): domain Eukaryota; kingdom Viridiplantae; phylum Streptophyta; class Magnoliopsida; order Poales; family Poaceae; genus Triticum; species Triticum dicoccoides. The sequence goes on from NC_041386.1 coordinate 331,748,602, forward strand.
GCTTTGCGACATGTAGAGCATCAGTTGGTGAAACGTGAGACGTCACTGAACATCTTGGGCCAAAAATAGTTCTTGGAGTGCGTAGCGAATGTCTTGTCGCATCCAAAGTGTCCCATTAGTCCTCCGCCATGAGATTCTTGCAAAAGTAACAAACAAAGAGAACACTTGGGAATACATAGTTTGTTAGCTCTCATAAGATAATCATCTTTGATGTAATATCGCTCCCAAGATGTATGTGTCAAACATTTGGCATATGGAAGAGAAAAAGTAGGATCAAGCGCATAGAAGTATTTTATGTGCTCAAAACCAATGACATTTAATTCAAGTTGGGTAACAAAGCATGCATCTACGAGAAAGAGCATCCGCCAAAACATTCTTGTTGCCTTTGATGTACTTGATGACATAAGGAAATGACTATATGAATTCACTCCACTTAGCATGACGCTTGTTCAACTTAGTTTGACCCTTAAGGTACTTAAGTGTCTCATGATCGGTGTAAAAAATGAACTCATGAGTGCGGAGGTAATGCTCCCAAACATGCAAGACTCTCACTAAAGCATATAGGTCTTTGTCATAGATGGGGTTGTTAAGTTGCGCTCTGGAAAGTTTTTCACTAAATTAAGCTATGGGGCATCTCTCTTGCATTAACACACCTCCTATGCCATAACCACTAGCATCGCAATGGGTCTCAAAAGGTTTATCAAAGTTGCATAAAGCAAGCAAAGGAGCATGTGTAAGAAAATTATTAAGATCATTGAACGCGTTATCTTGAGATGGTCCCCAAACAAAGGGTTCATTCTTCTTACTCAAAGCATGTAAAGGTAAAGCAATGGTGCTAAAGTCCTTCACAAATCTATGGTAGAAACCGGCTAAACCAAGGAAACTTCGCACTTGTGGGAGTTGGGCTGACATCCGGGGGCCGGAAGATCCAGGCAGGCCAGAGCTTCCGGTGGCCGGAAGGTCCGGGCTAAACCGTGAGTTGACGTGCTCATCCTTGTCTGGGTCATCAGGAGCCGAAAGTTTCGGGACGGTGGGAGGTTTCAGGGGCCGAAAGTTCCGGGATCTGGTCGGAAGTTTTGGGCTGGACAAAGAGTTGTCCCCTATTCCTTCTTCTTCATTTCTCGGCTCCGTGGCTTGTGCGTTGTACCTGATCACACATAGCGTTTCTGACTTAGGCAGTAGCCATGTCTCACTCGAATGAAAGGGAAACTCAAGTAGGAGAGATGTCACCTTGGATTGAATAGCATGTGCTTGAGCCCTTGTCATGGGTCCACTTGGAGCTTGGGTCGTTGAGGTAGTGTCCAATGGGATGACCATGGGATGTTCCGCATCAACATGCCATGGCTCAGAAGGTCATTGAGCAGAAGTACAAGATTGATCATGAGAAGGCTGTGTTCAAGAAGCCTATGGCAAATCTTAGTGTTACTGATGCTCAAAATTTCAACATGATGATGGCTGATCTGAAGGCAGAATTTCAGAAGCATCATGATAAAGCCAAGGGCTCCTGAGATCACCTCGAATACTATGTCGAGACATGCGTTCAGGCTCACAACGAAGCCATGAAACGAACGGCACTGGGGCGCCCAGGCATCGACCCCAAGCTTGCTACCAAGAATAAGAAGCCAGAAGTATCTAAGGCTGAGGCTTCCTAGCAACAAGTTCCTGTCGGCGTTCTGGGAACGAGGGTCCCCAGACATGCCTGCCTGCGGCCCGCGGCACGGCTCCACCAGCAGCCCTGGATGGCCCATCTTCACCAGCAAACACTCAAGACCCTCGCGAGGGGCCAAGCCTCGCGAGGCGGACGACGCGGGACCTCCTCAGGGATGGCCTCACCTGGCCGGCTTGCGAGGGGCGGAGAGATCAAGGCGAGGGACACCTCACGAGGTCCCTGTGACATAAGCCATGATGAGTAGAGCCAGGCGGGCGCCAAGCGGGCGCCAGCGCACAGTGTCCCTCTTTCCTCTTTGGTGCTAAAGGAGCAAGCGCGGGCGAGGAGTCCCGAGGCATCAGGAAAAGGTTTCCCATATCGATGCAACAAGACAAAGACTAGCAGGACGGCAAGATGGAGGTCACCATGGAGCCCAAGACGCCGTCACCACTAGAGCCTTTGGCAGGCTAAGACCACCTTTAGTCAGGATAACTTGTACTAGTTGTCTCCCTTCGAATTTAGCCGTTCTTGGATCCCTTCCCACTCAATATTTGGGGAGAGGACCAGGGCCTCTACAAATAGGACTGGCCACCATAGTAGGAGGGATGGAGATCGAGATCATCCTCAACCACTCAAGCACACCAAGCACAAGAATACCTCTCCTCAGGAGGATGTTCTTCCCTTGTAACTGTTCATCCTCAGCCCAAGAGGCAATCCACCACACCACACTGGAGTAGGGTACTACACCACATCTTGTGTCCTCTTGTTCTTGGGGTTCGTTGAGCTAGGTTGTGAGATCACAACGTGCGCGAGCTAGAGAGGGGGGAGAGATCTTCGTGGGCACCCCAGTGTTCGAACCTCAAGGGTTTTTCCAGAACCCGAAATCCGACATTTGGCATGCCAGGTAGGGGTGTGCCGTAGCTTTGCCCCCGACATCCTCATCTCTCTGTCCGGCTCTCAGGGATGCCTCCACTTCTCCGACTGGATCGACGGGTGCCCTCCACAGCGCCGTGGTGCTCCGGGCCTTCACCCCTGCCTTGCGGCGGGTGCGGTGGCCGCACAAGTTCAAGCTGGTGATGTCGCCCCGTTATGATGGTGAAGCGGATCCGGCGGCCTTCCTGCTGACGTACGAGGAGGCTGTTCTGGAGGCTGGGGGTGACGGCCAACTAGCTCCCAATGGCCCTCGCTGGCGTGACGCGTGCCTGGCTCCTCCATCTCCCGGAATCTTTTGTGGCCTCCTGGGGGAGCTGCGTGACCTATTCATCATGTGCTTTGGGGGACCAGCACCCCCCCCCCCGTCGTCGTGGCTCTCCTCGGTGGCTCGCAGGCGCCGCCATCAGGCCGTCACACCAAGACGTTTTTTCACCGGATCGACGCCGCCTCCATGAAGTAGGGGGCTCCCTCGGGTTGGGCAGTGCCGAAGGCCGACCTGACCTTTGACTCAGGGGATCACCCAGTTACCACCGTCGATTCGGGCGTGCTCCCGATGCTTTGCACGCCCACCATCTGCAGCATAGCCATTACCAAGACCCTCATCGACGGCAGCACCGGCCTCAACATGCTCTCCATGGAGGCTTTTAGCCTCCTTCACGTACTGCTTGAGCGGCTCCGCCCCAGCAAGCCCTTCTCCGGAGTCGGCGGCGGCTCCTCCTACCCCCTGGGGTAGATTCATCTCCCTGTGACCTTCGGCACATGATGCGACTACCCCACTGATCTAATCGACTTTGACATCATCCGCATCGACTTACCGTATAACACCATCCTCGGGTAGCCGGCGCTGGCCCAATTCATGGCAGTTACACATCCTGCCTACAACCTCATGAAGATGCCAGGGAGCAAGGGCGTCCTCACCATGGCCGGAGACACCAAGGAATCCTTGGCGGCCCTCAAACTCGCCTTTAGGGCCGCGGCGGCAGCTTGCCCGCCCGAGAAGGCCACACCCAGGACCAAGGGGGCTGTGCCGACCAAGAAGATGCAGCTATTCACTCAATGCCATGCCAAGACGAAGTAGATACCAGCCGAAGAGGACGGATCCTCTGGCACCACCTTTACTATAGGTGCCGACCTCGTCCCAGATCAAGAAAGGGAGTTGGTGGACTTCTTGCGTGCGAACAAGGAAGTGTTCGCCTGGGAGCCCAAGCAGCTAGTTGGTGTCCCGGGAGGAGTGATTGAGCATCATCTGAGGGTATGACCCAACATGCACCCTGTGAAGCAGAGGGCGAGGCGACGGTCCATGGAGAAGCAGTCCTCGTTCAGGAAACCCGCAAGCTGGAGGTAGCAGGTGTCATTCGCGAGGTCTGGTACCCAGAGTGGCTCGCGAACCCGGTCGTCGTGCCGAAGAAAGGAGGGAAGGAGCGCATGTGTGTTGACTTCACCAAGCTCAAAAAGGCTTGCCCTCAAGACCCATTCCCGCTACCGCGCATCGACCAGATTGTCGACTCCAACGTCGAGTGTGAGCTGCTATGTTTCCTGGATGCGCTCTCAGGCTACCACCAGATCAAAATGGCGGTGTAAGATGTGGATAAAACGACTTTCTTGACCCCATGCGGGGTATACTGCTACACTTGCATGCCATTCGGACTACGCAACGCAGGAGCGGCCTTCCAGCCGCTGATGCACATCGCCTTGCGAGGGAAGCTCGGGAGAAACACCGAGGCCTGGAGGAGACCTTCGCGAGCCTGCGCCAAGTGGTTTTGTGGCTCAACCCGGAGATATGTGTGTTTGGTGTCCCTTTCGGCAAGCAGCTCGGCTTCCTCGTGTCCCATAGGGGGATCGAGGACAACCCGGAGAAGGTCAAGGCAATCGAAGACATGAACCCACCACAAAACCTCAAGGAGATGCAGAAGCTTGCAGGCTGCTTGACTTCACTGGGGCGCTTCATCTCCAAGTTGGGGGAGCGCGCCTTGCCGTTATTCAAGCTGATGAAGAAGAAGGGTTCCGAGTGGACCCTCGCGGCCGACCTGGCATTTCAAGACCTCAAGAGATACTTGACCAGCCCGTTGGTGATGGTGGCGCCTCCTCCTCTCGAGCCCTTGGTACTCTACCTATCAGCCACACCCCACTCCATGAGCGCGGCGCTTATGGCCCTCAGAGAGGAGCGCCGGGTCAAGGGCCCGCCAAATGGATTCGCCAAGCCGGATGAGGCAGCACAACACCAAGGCGATGCTCCTAAGACAGCGGCTACATCGGCTAGTCATCAAGCCCGTGAAGCTGGGGATCCGCAGGAAACACCTCAGCCCCCGGTAGCCAAAAACTCTGAAAACTCCCCCATCCTCGTAGAGCACCCATTGTACTTCATCAGCACAGTGCTACGAGATGCGAGAGCATGATACCCCATGCCTCAGAAGCTCTTGCTCGCACTCCTGGTGGCCTCGCGTAAGCTGCGCCACAACTTCCAGGGCCACCCCATCAAGGTCGCCTCAGCTTACCCGTTGGAGAGAGTTCTCAGGATCCCCAATGCTGCGTGAAGGGTTGCTGAATGGAACATCGAGCTGCAAGTGTTTGACTTGGAGTTGAGCACAACCAGGGTCATCAAGGGGGCTGCACTCGTCGACTTTGTGGCAGAATGGACCGACACCTCGGAACTCGAAGCAAGCGAGAACCGATCCCTCTCGCAAGGGAGTGAAGCGCCGGATGTTTGGGTCATGTAATTGGATGGCACGTTCGCACGCCGGGGCGCGGGGGCTGGAGCCGTGCTCATCTCGCCCACTGAGGACAAACTTTAGTACGTCGTGCAGCTCTTCTTCCAGCGGCGTGAGAAGGTCTCCAACAACATCACAGAATACGAGGGCCTCATCGCTGGCCACAAGGCTGCGGTGGCCCTGGGGGTGAAACGCCTCACCATCAAGGGAGACTCGCAGCTCCTCGTCAACTTCTCCAACAAGGTGTACGAGCCAACGGATGAGCACATGGAGGCATACCTCGCAGAGGTACGTAAAATGGAGAAGCAGTTCCTGGGCCAGGAGCTACAGCATGTGCCTCGTGACACCAACAAGGAGGCCGACGACATCGCCAAAAGAGCATCCAAGCGGCTACCCCAATAGCCTGGCGTCTTTGAGGAGCATCTCTTCAAGACTTCAGAAGAACCTCCGCTTGTGGAACCGGCGCCACCTCAGGAGGAACTCCCCCAGCCACCAGCCTCGGGAGCCCCCGCCTGCGGCCTGACCTCAGGAGTGCACCTCCTCTTAGCGCTTGAGCCTCAGGAAGGGTGCTGGATCGAGGAGCTCAGGGCATACCTGACGCCAGGCACGTTGCCGAAGAAGGAAGAAGATGCAGAGCATGTGGCCCGGCAGGCTACGGCGTACTGCATTCAGGATGGTGAGCTATACAAGAAGTGGCCAAATGATGTTTCTCTACGATGCATCTCCAGGGAACAGGGGAATGAGCTGCTGGCTGACATACATGGCGGAGACTGCGGGCACCACTCATCGTCGTGCACCCTAGTCAACAAGGCTTTCCGTAGTGGGTTCTACTGGCCCACGGCACTCAACGACACGGCCGAGCTGGTGAAATCCTGCGAGGCCTACGAATTCCATGCCAAGAAGATCCACCAGCTGGCTCAGGGCCTCCAGAATATCCCGCTCTCATGGCTGTTCACGGTCTAGGGGCTGGATATCCTGGGCCCATTCCCTCAAGCGCCTTGAGGTTACCACTACCTCTACGTCGCCATCGACAAATTCACCAAGTGGGCGGAGGTGGAAGCCGTCCGCACCATCCCAGCTGGGTCAGCAGTCAAGTCCATCAAGGGCCTCGTAAGCCGATTTGGGGTCCCGAATCATATCATCACTGACAACGGCTCACAATTCATTAGCAATATCTTCAAAACAAAATGTGCTAACCTTGGAACGCAGATCTGCTACGCCTCCGTGGCGCAACCCAGGAGCAATGGCCAGGCCGAATGCGCCAACGCGGAAGTCTTGAGGTGTCTTAAGACTAAGACCTTCAAGAAGAAGCTCGAGGCCTGCGGCAGGGGCTGGCACGACGAGCTCCAGTCCGTGTTGTGGTTCATCCGCACCACCGCTGCCAGGCTGACAGGCGAGACCCTGTTCTTCCTCATCTATGGAGCAGAAGCGGTTCTCCCACACGAGGTCAGGCATCGCTCCATGCAGATCCTGGCATTTGATGAAACGCGGCAGGATACCATGCGGGAGATGGACCTCGTGCTGGGGAGGAACACTGCCATCAAGCCTCGCTCCGAGCTGCGAGGTACTAAGGGAGTCATGGACTAAGGGGTCCTTGGGTGGCTGGCCTGTTGGACATGGGCCGGACTAATGGGCTATGAAGAAACAAGACCGAAGACTGTCTCCTGTGTCCGGATGGGACTCTCCTTGGCGTGGAAGGCAAGCTTGGCGAGCCGATATGAAGATTCCTTTCTCTATAACTGACCTTGTACAACCCTAGACACCTCCGGTGTCTATATAATTCGGAGGGCTTAGTCCGGATAGGGGAACAATCACAATCATAGTCATACATGCTAGGCTTTTAGGTATTAGCCGTCTCGATCTCGTGGTAGATCAACTCTTGTAATACTCATATTCGTCAAGATCAATCAAGAAGGAAGTAGGGTATTACCTCCATAGAGAGGGCCCGAACCTGGGTAAACATCGTGTCCCCTACCTCCTATTACCATCGACCTTAGACGCACAGTTCGGGACCCCCTACCCGAGATCCGCTGGTTTTGACACCGACATTGGTGCTTTCATTGAGAGTTCCACTATGTTGTCCTCAAAAGGTTTGATGGCCTCTTCAATCATCTACAACGATGCTGTCCAAGGGGAGGTCTTCCTCCCTGGACAGATCTTCGTGTTTGGCGGCTTCGCACTGCGGGTCAACTCGCTTGGCCATCTGGAGTAGATCGACAGATGCGCTCTTGGCCGTCAGGTCAGATTCGGGAGCTTGAACTACGTTGTAGATATCCATGGAGTCTTGATCTTCGACGGATTCGATACCACGGCAATCGCCCCTCGTCACCTCGATGAACATGACTTAGATCTTTCATCGAGCCATACCTAAGAAGTCATACCGGTAACCGCTCTGGCCTTAGATCCGGAGCAAGTCGTGCCATCCGAGGACAGGAACCCCTCCATGGATACCTGTAACCGCTCTGGCCTTAACCCCTCCACGGATGCCGCAGACTCCACGGTGTTGGAGCCGCACACAGACCTAACCTCTGGTAATGCCTGTGTCACTAGAACCTCGGGCTCGTTTCCGGTTAAATGTTTCGAAATATGTGTGTCCACGAAGGTCGAGCAAGATCGGTTATCGGTCGCCAAATTCAGCGACGCGGACATCTTCCGGCACTCACCCTTGGGCGATGTGCTGAATTCATTGAAAAATCTATCCTTAGTGGGGGATTCACAGCCGAACTATATCCGGTTTGAACTAGAAGCTAATGACAGGGAATTTCTCTCCACACCCACCACCCACTTTAGAGCCACAGTCGAAAACTTAACAGACATGCTCGATTACGGCTCAGAAGACATCGACGTTTTGGACGACGATGCAAACGAGGAGCATGGCCAAAACCCGCCGTTTACCGGACGTGGACGACCACTTCTTCGTATGACGTATATATGGTGGATACGCCTAAATAATCTAACGAAGACGACAAAGAAGATCCAGTCGAGGACAAAGCTCCTGGGACACAGCCTAAGCGTCGATGTCAGCGGCGCCGCTCTAAGTCACGCCGTGCAAAAGATATCAATACCGGCACATGAGAAGATAATACTCCTCACGGTGCCGACGATAATGAAGACCCAGTTGAAGCAACTCCTGAACAAGAGAATGGGAGGATGGGCAAGTTAGCCCGGACGAACAGGCCATCAACAAAGACTCGGAGGACAGTCATTATCTTCCGCTCTCCGAGGATGAGGTGGTCCTCGGCAACAAGGATTTCATCGTGCCTGAAGAACCTCTCGAGTAGGAGCGCTTCAAGCGCCAGCTAATAGCCACCGAAGAAGCCTAAAAAAGAAGCAGCAACAACTTCAAGCTGATCAAGACCTGTTAAAATGATAGATGGACTGATGTCTTGGCAGCCAAAGAATACGGCCTTAAGCGCCCAGCCAAAATTTTCCAGAAGCGCAAGCTGCTACCTCAGTTCGATGATGAGGCGCTGGAGCCCATACCATCATCATGCAATGAGGCTGTCTGATTACCACGTGGTCGGGATAAAGCGGCAACTCAAGCCGTACACTAGCCCGCCCCGCCTCACTATAAAGGAAAAGATAAAATAGCTCGTGGTCACACATAGGACCTTCGGCAAGACCTGAACAATAGAGCAGGGCATACCAGATTGATCTACGGACCGCGAGGACGTACCTCGGCATGTGTCGACGGCTATCTATTCGGATGTGAGAAGCCTAGTCATGCACGGGCCGAACACCACAGGCGGACTCCATCAGAGCTGTGTCCTGATGCGGCCCGATATAGAGGCACCGCACACCCTCTTTGCTTCACTGACGAAGTAATGGATCACGAATTCCTAGAAGGGTTTAAACCCGTAAATATTGAATCATACAATCGAACAACTGACCCCGCGGTGTGGATCGAGGACTTTATTCTCCACATTTATATGGCTCGTGGAGATGACCTCCACGCCATCAAATACCTCCCTTTAAAACTCAAAGGGCCAGCTCGGCACTGGCTGAACAGTCTGCCTAAAATTTTATTGGCAGCTGGGAGGACTTGGAAGATGCTTTCCTCGACAACTTCCAAGGTACATATGTCCGCCACCAGATGCCGATGACTTAAGTCACATTGTCCAGCAACCCGAAGAGTCAGCCAGGAAGCTCTGGACTAGGTTCTTAGTTAAAAAGAACTAAATTGTCGACTGTCCGGACGCGAAAGCTCTAGCGGCCTTCAAGCACATCATCTTGGATGAGTGGCTCGCTCGCCACCTCGGTCAAGAAAAACCAAAATCCATGCCATCCCTTACCGCTCTGGTGACCGGTTTTTGCATGGGAGAAGCCAGCTGGCTCGCTCGTAGAAGCAACAGTGCCAGCGATCCGGGCACTTCCGAAGTCCGGGACAGCAATGCTAGACCACGACGCAGCAAAAACAAGTGCCGCAGTGATAATGAAAGAACGCATGACACAGCGGTCAACGCCGAATTTAGCGGCCCCAAATCCGGTGAATGAAAGAAGGCATTCAAGGCAAATATAGAAGGACCATCCAATTTGGACCAGATATTGGACTGGCCCTGCCAGATTCATGGCCACCCCGATATACCAGCTAATCATACCAACAGAAGTTGTTGGGGCTTCAAGCAGGCCGGCAAGCTCAACGCCGAACACAAGGAGAGGTGGCCGCCGGCCGATAGCGATTGTTGGCGTCCTAGGAACGGGGGTCCCCAGACTTGCCTGCCTGCGGCCCATGGCGTGGTTTTGCTAGCAGGCCTGTACGGTCCGTCTTCATCAACAAGGCATTCAAGACCCTCGCGAGGGGCCAAGCCTCGCGAGGTGGACGATGCAAGACCTCCTCAGGAGCGGCCTCGCAAGGCGGGCTCGCGAGGGGTGGAGAGATCAAGGCAAGGCAAACCTCGCGAGGTTCTCGTGACGTGAGCCATGACGATCGAGACCAGGCGGGCGCCAGCGCGCGCAGCGTCCTTGTTTCCTCTTTGGTGCAAAGGGGGCAAGTGCAGGCGTGGAGTACCGATGCATCAAGGAAAGGTTTCCATATCGGTGCAACGAGACCAAGACCAGCAGGACATCAAGACGGAGGTCACCATGGTGCCCAAGGCGGCGTCACCACCAGAGCCTTTTGCGGGCGAAGACCACTTTTGTCAGGATAAGCTGTACTAGCTGTCCCCTTTCAAATTAGCCATTGTTGGCTCCCTTCCTGCTCAATATTTGGGGAGTGGACCAGGGCCTCAATAAATAGGACTAGCCACCTTAGTAGAGGAGAGAGGAGGAAAAGAGGGGAAAAGAGGAGAAAGGCAGCAAGCAAGGGAAGCAAGCCTGAGCTGACCGAATCCTCACACACACAAGTTCGCCAAGCACAAGAACACCTCAACCCCAGGAGGTTGTTCTTCCCTTTGTACTGTTCATCATCGGCCCAAGAGGCTATCCACCACCACCACACTAGATTAGGGTATTACACCACAACGGTGGCCCGAACCAGTACAAATCTTGTGTCCCTTGTGTTGTGAGTTCCTCGAGTTAGTCTGTGAGATCTTAGCAAAACTAGGACGTGGATCGGTAGGGGGGAAATCTTAGCGCACACCCCAGAGTTCGAACCTTGAGGTTTTTGCCGAAACCCGTGATCCGACATTTGGCGCGCCAGGTTGGGGTGTGCCGAAGGTTCCCTTCCGTCGCTCTGCGTCGCGTCGCTTGATCGTCTCCATGGCGGACGCACGCCGCACCTGCGCCAAGCGTCGGGCTGCCCTCGCCACCCGCGTTGCTCAGACGGACCCTGTCGGCGGGCCACCCCGTCGCTCTCCGTTGCCTGCCACCAACGCTGCCATCGGCCCGGCGGGGAACGAGCAGTAAGCATCCTCACTGCACCCCTTGGTGCGACAGGACTGTCGCACCTCCACTCCATCACTGACTCCCGCTGGTTTGTCGTCTCATGCTCGTCGCGTTCCCACGGACGCACGGGCCACGCTCCTCATGGCGCACGAGCTTCTGCGTTACCGCCCAGTCGATGACCTCTACGAGGACTGGCTTGACCGCATCGCCGAGCTTGTCCGCGCCGCAAGGGGCTCCCCTGCGCCGTCCCTCTCTCTGCCTCGCCCTCCGCCAGCCATGGGCGACGCAGCACACGAAGCACCTCCACCCCCTCTGCACCAAGACGACGCCCTAGCGCCAAGGCGCACGTCTCCACGGCGCGACCCACCACGTCCAGCGCCCGCGTGTGAAGAAAGAAGCTGTCAAGAAGTCCCTCGACCATAAGAGAATGCTCCGTCGCTCCTCGCACCGCCGCGCTAGGATCGTTTGCTGTGGCAAGGCCCCGCGCTGCTTGCCGTAGCGGCACGCGGGCGCCAAGACCAAGTTCCGCCTCCTAGGTGGGCACCGATGACCGCGCCCGTCTGCCGCGCCTTCACCCCCGAGCTGCGTAGCGTCGCCTGGCCGGGCAAGTTCAAGCCAGATGTGCCTCCTTGCTACGACGGCACCCCTAACCCCGTGGAGTTCCTGCAGATCTACGAGCTGAGCATCGAGGCGGCCAACGGCGACGAGAAAGTCATGGCGCACTGGTTTCCCATGGCCCTCACGGACGGCGCCCGCTCCTAGCTCCTAAACCTACCTCCAAGCTCGATCTCCTCTTGGGACGAGATATGCAACCGCTTCATTGCCAACTTCCAGGGCACTCGCGACCGCCCCCGGTTGCGGGTGACCTTCATCGCATCAAGCAACAACCAGGAGAGACCCTCTAGAAGTACATCCAGCACTTCAACAACGTTCTTCTCAACATCCCCAAGGTGACGGATGAAGCCATCATCTCCGTGTTCTCTGATGGCGTCTGTGACGTCAAGATGAAGGAGGACTCGTCATCCACGAGGAGGTGTGCACGTCTCTGGAGTTGTTCAACCTGGCAACCAAGTGCGCCAAAGATGAGGAGGGGCGCCTCTCCCTCCTTGAGCTCCCGGCTGTAGATCCGGAGGAGAAGAAAGCCAGGGCCAAGGACGTGAACCACAAGGGAGCAGCCGTGCTCGTGACTGAACCGGACACCAAGCGCGACAGAGACATGCCCGAGTCATCCAAGAGCAGTAGACCATCCTGCGCCTTCCATAACCTGCATACCCACAACACCAGTGACTGTCTAGAGCTCGGAGCCATTCGAGAAGGACACTTCGGTCGACGCCCCGAGTGCAGCAACCGGGGCTATGGCCGAGGAGGAGGACGTGGTGGCGGACGCTGGGACGACTGGGGCCTGCGCCAGGAGTGGCGCGACAGGCCTCGTGAGGACCGCTGGCAGGATCAGCCTCGCGAGGGCGCCTGGAGGGACCAGCCTCATGAGGATCATCCTCAAGGCAACGCTGGCCTTCCTCCACTACCGCCACCACCCAGAAGGAATGACAAACACCATCAAGAAGAGGGGGCTGGGGGCTTCCAGGAGCCGCGCGCTATCGCCTGCATCTTGGGCGGAGCTCAAGCCCCAGCCTCGCAGCATATCTTCAAACAGTTTGCTCGCAAAGTGAATGCACTCCTCCCCAAGCTCGAGGCCATACACCCGCTTAGATGGTCCAAGTGCCCCATCACGTTCAGTTCGGAAGATCATCTAAAGTGCGCAGCTACTGCAGGAGTCCTCCCAATTCCTTGTTCACTAGTCCTCAGCAACGTGCAAGTTACCAAGACCCTCATCGACAGCGGCGCAGGGCTCAATGTCCTGTCCGTCGACACGTTCGACAACGTCCAAGTGCCATATCACCAGCTTCAGCCTACCAAGCCTTTCTCAGGAGTGACCCACGGCTCTACTACCCCGATCGGGCAGGTCCGCTTCCCCGTTACTTCGGAGAACGCAACAACTACCTAACCGAACTCATTGACTTCGACGTCGCCTACATCCGCCTGCCATACAATGCCATCCTTGGGTATCCAGCCCTGGCCAAGTTCATGGCGATGACCCATCACGGCTACAATGTCCTCAAGATGCCGGGAAGCGGCGGAATCATCACAGTCCCGGTCAAGGAAAGACACGCTGTGTGCTCCCTCGAGCATGCCTTCCAAGATGCAGCAATCGACGACCCCGACAGCCAGGGCGAGCGCCCTCCTGAGGCCACCCCCAAGAAGAAGAAGTAGTTGCGCCATGCAGGGCCTCAGGAAAGCGGCGGCTCGTCAGGATCGGCGCCCGCGCTTGGGGTGCCTCCCTCCATCGCATACGAAAGTGCGCCCAACGCCCCTCTCGGGAAGGGCTTGGGGCCTCTCTTCTGGATGGCCTCAGACCTTGCCAACATCACGAGGGAGGCTCTTGGGCACCACTTGGAGGCATGCTTCGCGGCACGTTTCCCTCAGGAGAACACATGGCAAGGAGTGCCCACCGTTCAGGAGTTCATCACCAAGACCACTCAGGAACTGCAAGACGCAAGGGCCATGCGCGGCGGCCGCCGCTCGCTAGGCGCAGGTCCCCATCCAGGTGAGGATGCCGGGCTATGCGTCTGCATCAACGTCCCAGGGCTCAACCGGCCGCCTCTCAGGAGCTTTTCAGGCCTTCGCGCGTGGGATGCTGCGAGGGCCCATCTCACAGCTACGTTTGCATGCCTTTTGGCCTACCGAGCGTGGCGACCGCCTATCAGTGCAACCTGCGGAGCATCCTGGCGGCTCAGGAGACCAGGCACCACGCTGCACTGACGAAGATGAAGACAGTTCTCAAGGAACCACCTGGACCCCAGAGCCTCCCGAGGCTCAAGGCCCCGGTGGCTCATGAGGAGTAGCCCCTTCGCTGCATACCTTCAGCTGCCCCAACTCTCCTTCATCAACAGAACCAGGTGACATTTCCCAAGTTCATTCAACTGGGAGCACCCCCAGGGTTGCATCATTCCCAGGCCGCGTGGGTCCGTCCTTGTGTCATGTATCCCTTATTATGTCTTTAGCTTACCTTGTTGGGGGCGCCCCTCAGGCTGCATCACCCCCAAGCCGCTCGGGCCTGACCCAGTGGCATGCATCTTCCCTGCATTTACTTAAGCCAGTATGCTTTTCGTGCTTAATCTATCTATGAATATCACCTGCTTGACTTTCATCTCCCAAGGGGGCAACCCACGCTAGCATGGCGCTTGTGCACGGGTCCGTCCCTGCAACGTCGATAGATCTGAGCGGTCGAGCTCTGGCTCGCGGCACGCCCCGCACACGTCACCTCACCAGGCCCTCACTACCCCCATTTCCTCACAGAGCAACCAGCAGCCGACCGGCGACCGTGATGGAAAATTGTGTTTCTCCTTGTGCTCGCTTGCAGGAATCTCGCGAGAATGACAGCAGGCGGCACCACGAGCTTCCTCTTCCCACATGTAATCCGCTTGCACGTTAAAAGGAGGGCTCCTGAGCATCGCGTCTCAGGAGCTCCTACTGGCTCTCCTGCCCTCACCCCCGAGCCTTGACCACGGCACACGACCTGGCATACCAACGGCGGCTGAGCTCGCTCGAGGGCCCGGACCTAAGGACATAGAGCATGAAGGAAAGCGTGGGAGAGGGGGATACTCATATGGGCCCGACCTAGCTACACTACGGTGGCTGACGTACGAGTTCGGCACGACTCGAGGAGCCGACCCCGGACAGCCAAGATAAGTTCTCGCTCTGGATCCACCAGTCGCTACGGCACGAGACCCTCGCTCACTCCCTTCAATGCCCTACTGTGGCAACATTCTCTTCCTTTCCCATCCTAAGACAGCTGCTTGCACGCTAAAGGGGACCTCTTGAGCATCGCGCCTCAGGAGCGCTTACTGGACCTCGGGCCGCTCACCTCCTGGCCTTGACCACGGCACGTGACCTGGCATACCAGCGATGGCTGCAGCCTGCCTGGGGACCAGGACCTATCAGCATAGAGCACCAGCTGCGATAGGATTGGAAAGGGGAGGCCAAGCCTCGGCAGGATATGCGCATGCAAATCTTCATAATGAGGGCTATGTTGACAAAATGCATTACACACGCTTTACACGCCCCCACGGGGTTCATTTCTTGATTCCTCTCAGGGAACAAAAGGGATGGAATTCCTAGGAGTTCTATCTATCCCCATCATCAACAGTGGGCCACTTGAGGCTGGCGCCAACCCCATCCAGATCAGCGGCGACGGCGGCTGGACGCCGCAGCCCTGCTCTGGGTTCGGCGGGAGCTCAGGGGCATGTAGCTGTCATCGCTTGTCTCCGGAGACTCCACGACCTCAGGAGAGTCGCTGGACCACCAGGAGTCTCCGCTGTCTCTGGAGGAGATGCTGGCGAAGCCTGCGGCAGGCCCAGTGCTCGTCGCGGCGCCGTCCTGGCGACCTCCTTCAGGGCGGCATTGCAGGTGGCCTCCTACTTTGTCGATGACCTTGAAGAATAGCACGGAGGAACCGTCGTACTCGAAGTGGATCGCGAGGGCGCCCTCCGCACGATAGACTCGGGCAATTTCGCCCTAGCCTCGGGTCATGAAGATCCTCCCAGAGGCGACGGCCTCAATCTCTGCTCCAGTCACCGGGGCGTCGTAGTCGGCGTGCTGCAGCCAAAGCTCGAGATGGCTCCTCGGCGGCATCTCGGCTGAGAAGAAGCGGGAGAGGCAGAAGAAGAAATGGGTGACGGGGGATTTTCCCCCCTCCTCATTTATAGCAGGAGAAGGCCAACCAGCGCCCCCCATGATCACTGGTAATGATGGTTTTCCTTGCATGTTGTAGGGACTTATCATGTCGGGCAGTTGCCGAGGCAGTGTGGGGAAAGCGGAGATGCCCACATCCAATCAATCGCCATGCATCGACCAAGGCCACAGGCTATTGGGGCCCGCGGTGCTCCGCACTTGACCTTTGGCTTCGCCTTGAAGCCAAGCCCGAGCGCGCCTTGGGCCCGGGGGCTACTATCGGCGTTCTAGGAACGGGGGTCCCCAGACTTTCCTGCCTGTGGCCCACGGCGTGGCTTTGCTAGTAGGCATGTACGGCCCATCTTCGTCAACAAAGCATTCCAGACCCTCATGAGGGGCCAAGCCTCGCGAGGCGGACGACGCAAGACCTCCTCATGAGCGGCCTCGCAAGGTGGGCTCTCGAGGGGCGGAGATATCAAGGCAAGGCAAACCTCGCGAGGTTCCCGTGACGTGAGCCGTGACGATCGAGAATAGGCGGGCGGCAGCGCGCGCAGCGTCCTTCTTTCCTCTTTGGTGCAAAGGGGGCAAGCAAAGGCGCGGAGTACTGAGGCATCAAGCAAAGGTTTCCATATCGGTGCAATGAGACCAAGACCAGCAGGAAGGAAAGACAGAGGTCACCAAGGAGCCCAAGGCGGCATCACCACCAGAGCCTTTTGCAGGCGAAGACCATTTTTGTTAGGATAAGTAGTACTAGATGTCCCCTTTCAAATTGGCCGTTGTTGGCTCCCTTCTCGCTCAATATTTGGGGAGAGGACCAAGGCCTCTATAAGTAGGACTAGCCACCTCAGTAGAGGAGAGAGGAGGAAAAGAGGGGACAAAGAGGAGAAACACAGCAAGCAAGGGAAGCAAGCGTAAGCTGACCGAATCCTGACACACACAAGTTCGCCAAGCACAAAAACACCTCAACCTCAGGAGGATGTTCTTCCCTTTGTACTGTTCATCATCGGCCCATGAGGCAATCCACCACCACCACACTAGAGTTTGATATTACACCACAACGGTGGCCTGAACCAGTATAAATCTTGTGTCCCTTGTGTTGTGAGTTCGTCGAGTTAGTCCGCGAGATCTTAGCAAAACTAGGTGTCGGTGTACAAAAATAGGGGCGCATCTTAGTACCCCTTTTCCTGTGCATGGGCAGTCAGAGCCGCGCCCACGGCCACACCAAGCAGAACGAGGGAGGTGAGCCAAGGTAAGATCGAAGCCCAAGACAATCAAAGCAATGCCAAGGCCAAGACCACAAAGAGCAGAGGGACGAAGCAAGTTCCCCCGGCAAGACCCTTGCCGGGTGGCCTCAGCGGCCCCGTCAAGACTTTTGTCGGGACAGCTTGCCCCGCACCAACAGAGCGAGCCACCCTTGAGCCCACGTCCCCCAGTGCCATCATCAGCGTGGGGCCAGGGATTAGGAAGGCACCCCTGTGGTGGCATGCAAATCTTTGTGAAGGCATATTCAATATCAGATTAGAAGACGATGATTCTTGGCAAGATCCTTGCCAAGGAAGGCCACCAGACCCCCGGCAAGATCCTTGCCGGGGACGACAACACGCCAAGGAGAGACCCTTGCCTGGCCACCCAGCAAGGCCCTCGCCAAATACACCGGCAAGGACACCGCCAAGCCCACTTCAACCAAGCTTCCACCGCCGTTCGCATGCAGCTGCCAGCCCAACCAGCTGGGCGGGCACCTGCGTGGCAACATGCACCTCCCAGGCCAACACATCAAGTGCTTGCGTGGGGGCATGCAGGTGTTCGTGAAGGCTCCACCACCGTGCCAACTCAGCTGCATGCCTGCCTACATGGCACCGCACGCATCCCAGGCTGAGGCAAGTGTCGAAGCGAGGAGGAGCGGCGACGGACGGGACGGGCCTCGCCCCCATCCCCGATAAAGCAAGAGGACACCTAAGCGATGCATTAAATGCACCTTGTCCTATAATACGAGGGATAACCTCGTGCCACTTTAGACCATTCCACCTCCTATGTGCCACTGTGGCAACCCCTTTTTCCTATAAAAGGAGGCCCGAGGCAAGGAGGAGAGGGATTCGGCTCTTTCGGACCACACGCAGACCACAGCTAGTTCGAGAGCTCAAGAACTCTCAGAAATACACCCACCAGAGCAGGACTAGGGTTTTACGCATCCTCTTGGCCCGAACCTGGGTAAACGATCCTTGTGCGGTCTACTAGCCCTGCTCTCCTTGCAACCATACGCCCCGGCAACCGTAGTAGGGATTCTTGTGATCCCATCGGTGTTGTTGCACACCGACATCTTTGGCGCGCCAGGTAGGGGGCGCAATTGTGAGAATCTGGTCTAGTAGTTAGCCTAGCAGTTCATCGTCGCCATGGCCCCTAAGAATAGGACGCCCACGGCAGTTGATTCGTTGGGAGCCGAAAGACCCGGGCCGCGGCCCGCGAGCACCAGCATCGCCCAGGCAGTCGGAGCCTGGCGAGCGGCATCGCTCGTGCGCCAGACGACCGGCTACACATCGCCGGATCCAAGGACGGAGCTGGGCCCCCGTAGGCGGCGCGGGGCCCTCCAGGGGCGTCGTTGTGCCGACTCCGGGAGGCGCGGCGATTTCCGGGACGCCTACGCTGGCGACCACTGCGCGTTCTTCCCATGGTATGCACGCCGAGCAGCGTCACCACGATGGTGACCCCGGGCACCACCGTGGGAAAAGCCCTGTGCGTCATCGGCAAGATGAGGGGGTTCAGCATGCTTGCTGAAGCGCTGGCGAAAATGGCACGCAGCCGCTGGGTCATGACAGAGCACCTTCTAACGTAGTTAGAAGTCAAAGCGCGTTGCGATGCACGCGGCTGTCGCCGCCGCCCACGCCAGCGGAAGCTTTGGCACGCGCACAGCTGCTCCTCGACTTCCCTCCTGCTACGCAGAAGCTCGACGCGTGGAGGGCCACCATCCGGACCCTCGTCGCCGTCGCAAACAAAGACGATCCGTGACCAACGGGGCCCTTGGGCCGGCGCTCGACCGAGCCACCACATGCTGGCGCTGGGAGGACCAGGGGAGCTGCAGCCATGATGCACTCTCCTCCTCCTCGCCGGCCACCGTGGTCATCGGCCCGTCGCGACGACACTTGTGATAACATCTCCATAGCGTCGTCCGACCCACGGACCCTCAGCGACCAGCGCCAGGTCCTTCGGGAGCGAGCTGAAGAAGACGCTCGAGCCACCATCGAGCGCCGGCGCGAAACGCACTGCCGGTCGAACAAGTGGGCAGGGCCCACTATGGACCACCCGGCACCAGGGGGGCCTCGGCGGCCTACCTTACGAGGTTGGCTGCTCGACTTTTACTCGTGAGCTGAGGCAGTTCCAGTGGCCGTGCCACCGCACGTTCAAGCCCGACGTCGGCGAGAAGTACACCGGCAAGACCCGTCCGTCTGAGTTCCTCAGCATCTACACCATCGCGATGCAGGCCACTGGGGCTCGCGACGACAAGGTGCTTGCCAACTATTTCCCGCTGGCGCTCAAGCCCAATGTTATGTCCTGGTTGATGCACTTGCCGGTGGATTCCATTTCTTCTTGGTCAGATCTGTGCCATGAGTTCGTTGGCGCCTTCACAGGAGGCCACCAAGCTCATGGCCAGGCCAGTGATCTGCATATCATTCCCCAGAAGGAAGGGGAGACCCTGCGCAAGTAAATCCAGAGATTCAGTCGGGTGCAGTACAACATCCCCGACGTTCATCCCGCCGCTGTGATTAAAAAGTTCCACCAGAACATACGCAATCACAAGATGCATGAGGAGCTAGCGATGACCAAGGTTAAGGATGTGGCCGAGCTCTACGTTTTGGCCGATAGGTGCGCCCGGACTGAAGAGGGAAGGAAGTACCCCGGCGAAGACGCCATCATGGAAACCGACTCTACTGATGAAGATGCCGCCACCCCGACGAAGAAGAGCCGACGTCGCAACAGGAAACACAAAGGCAAGGCCATGCTTGCTGTTGAGGGATCTCATGATACCGGTGCCGGCAAGAAGGTCAAGGCAGACGCCCCCGGCAAGGAGATTGCCGGGTGTGCCATCTGCCGGGCCCTGGCGGCAACCAACAAGGCAGGAAGCTCCGGCAAGCAAAACTACAAGATCCACTACACCAAGGGCCACAACCTCCAGAACTGCCGACAAGTCGAGCTGCTTGCTGAGAAGCAAACATTTGAGTACGAAAGGCGGGACAAGGAGAAGGACCCGGACGGTGCTGAGGCATCCGGAAAGAAGCGTGGCGGCCAAGGAGGCCACCCCAGCAAGGACAACCAGCAAGAGAGGCCCACCCGGGGCCGTGACAAGAAACAAGAAGACGAGATCAAGAAGAGGATGATGAGTCTGGTGAGCAAGGGTTCCAGAAGGCTACGGAGGCCATCTGCATCGATGGCGGCAGCTCGCTGCATACCTCTCACCGCCAGCTCAAGCAGTGGGCGCGTGAGATTACAGCAGCAGAGGCGTCATTCGACGCTCAGAAGCCGCTGAAGTGGTCCAGCACGCCCCTCATCTTTGACGTCGAGGACCACCCTGACCGCACTATCGCGGTCGGTTGTTTGCCGTTGTTGGTATCGCCAGCAATACACAACCTCAGGGTGAACAAGATGTTGGTTGACGGCGGGGTCGGCCTGAACCTGATCTCGCCTGTCGTGATCAAAAGGTTGCAAATCCCTGATGGAGACCTCGAGGAAACGGGCATGTTTCAAGGGGTCAATCCGGGGAGGAGCCAGCCGAAGGGAAAGGTCACACTGCCCATGACATTTGGAGGAGAGTTGAACTACATGACGGAGAGGATTGTCTTCGACATGGCCGAGATCCCCTTGCCCTACAACGGGATCCTCGGCCGCCCGGAATTGGCCCAGCTCATGGCGGCGTCACACTACACCTACAACATGCTAAAGATGCCCGGGCTGTTGACCATCATCTCCGTCCCCTCCGACAAGAAGGACGCACTGATCTGCGCCAACCAACTCTACCGGGAAGCAGTTGCAGCAGCTGCCGTCAAGGCACCTGCTCCTGCTGCTGACGGCCCGGGAGGGAAAAAGGAGCCCGGCAAGACCTCTTGCACCCACTCCGGCAAGCGCACCTCCTCGGAGTGTTGTGCTACCATTGATGACATGCCAGAGAGCTCTACCGACAAGAGCAAGGGATCCAGAGCCGAGCTGCGGCAGACCAAGAAGGTGCCTGTCGGGGAGGATGGAATGGGAGGGACCTTCATCATAGCCTCCACCCTCGACAGCAAATAGGAAGGCGCGCTCTTCACCTTCCTGCGCGCAATGTCGACGTGTTTGCATGGCAAGCGTCTGACATCCCCGGTGTTCCCAGGGAGGTGATCTAGCACCACCTAGCTGTGTGCCCCCACGCGCGGCCCGTCAAGCAGTAGGTCAGAAAGCAGGCTCTGGAAAGGTAGGAGTTCATCACAGAGGAGATCAGGAAGTTGGAAGCGGCAGGTTTTGTGAGAGGGGTGCTCCATCCGACGTGGTTGGCCAATCCAATAGTGATGCGCAAGGCGAATGGGAAGTGGAGGATGAGTATTGATTACACAGATATTAATAAGGCTTGCCCTAAGGACCCCTTCCCGTTGCCGCGCATCGACCAGATTGTTGACTCCACGGCCGGGTGTGATCTGTTATCATTCCTTGACGCCTACTCAGGCTACCACCAAATCTTCATGACAAGAGAGGATGAAGAGAAGACGACATTCATCACCCCATGTGGTACGTATTTCTTTTTACGGATGCATTTCGGGTTGAAGAGTGCCGGCTCAACGTTTGCAAGAGCAGTCCAAATTGGTTTTGAACCTCAGCTCCATAGAAATATGGAGGCCTATCTGGATGATATAGTGGTCAAAACCAAGGACGGGCCAACTCTTGTGCAAGATCTGGAAGAGACATTTGCTAACCTGCGCAAGATCAACCTCAAGCTGAACCCTGAGAAGTGCGTCTTCGGCGTTCCGTCCGGCAAGCTTCTCGGATTCTTTGTGTCGCAGCGTGGGATCGAGGAAAACCCAGACAAGATCAAGGCTATTGAGTAGATCGAGGTTCCCAAGCGGATCAAGGATGTGCGTCGGCTCACCGGCTGCGTTGCCGCCATGAGCCGGTTCATCTCCAAGTCCGCCGAGCGCGCCCTTCCCTTCTTCAAAATCTTGAAGAAGGCAGTCCCAATAGAGTGGACACCAGAAGCCAACGCAGCACTGCAGGATCTGAAGAAATACGTTTCCTCCATGCTGATAGTGGTTGCGCCTAAACCACAAGAGCCATTGCTGCTATATCTGGTGGCGACGAATCAAGTGGTCAGCGCCACACTGGTGGCACAGAGGGAGGTCGACGAGGAGGCGGCAATGGCGGCAGAACCAGCGGATGGCAAGCCAAATATTCCCCCGGCAGGGCCTGGTGCCGACAAGGCGCGGCCCCCGGCGTAGTCTGGTGCCACCAAGGCAATGCCTGCGCAGTCGAGTGGAGTGGTGCCAAAGAAGAAGATGATGCAGCACCCGGTTTACTTTGTCAGCTCCCTCTTGTAGGGGGCTAGGTTGAGGTATTCCGGCATGCAAAAATTGCCCTTCGGCCTCCTTATGGCCTCGAGAGGAAGCTGCATCACTACTTCCAGGCCCACAAGATCACTATCGTCACTCGCCTTTAGTTGCAACGGATACTGCACAACCCGGACGCAACCGGAAGGATTGTGGAATGGGCCTTGGAGCTGTCAAGTTTCAGTTTAAAGTTTGAAAGTACCTCGACAATTCAGAGTAGAGTCTTGGCGGAATTCATCGCAGAATGGACCTCGACACCTGACAAAGAAATCCAGGAGATCACTCTCCCCGGCAAGGAAGCAGACCACGACTGGATCATGTACTTTGATGGGGCTTTCTCGCTGCAAGGCACCGGTGCCGGTGTGCTACTCGTCGCACCCACCGGAGAGCCCCTCAAGTACGTGATCCAGATGCACTTCCCCAGGGAGATGTCCACCAACAACACCGCCGAGTACGAGTGATTGCTTGCCGGTCTTAGGATCGCGGCAGACCTCAGTGTTAAGAAGCTCATCGTCAGGAGCGACTCGCAGCTCGTTGTCAAGTAGGTAACCAAGGGTTATCAGAGCGCATTGATGGAAGCCTACATAGATGAGGTGAGGAAGCTAGAGGAACGCTTTGACGGAATCCAGGCGGAGCACATCCCACGAGCAGAGAACGACATTGCCGATTACCTGTCAAAGCGTGCTGCATTCAAGCTACCTGTGGAACGAGGTACCTTTTTGCTCTGGTTAACTCAACCATCTGTCGAACCATCAGTGGGGCAGAACAAGCGGAGGAAATCAGGTCCCGGCAAGTACTTTCCGACCGAGCCCCCTGGGGCTGCCGGCAAGGTTGCTGCCGCAGACACTGAGCCTGCCCAAGAGCGACTGGCTCCGACAGGGCGCCAAGCCCTGGCCTTAGAGACAGCCGCTCTCATGGCGGAAGAAATGCCTTTGGTTCTTGCCATCGAGCCCCAGGCTCCGGCATGGGCGCAGCATACCGTCCACTTCCTCCAAATAGGGGAGCTTCCTGCGGAGCAGGAAGAAGCAGAGAAAGTAGCCCGTCGGTCTGCCCTGTACCAGTTCGTCGATGACGTCCTATACGGGAGGAGGCCAAACGGTGTGAAACTCAAGTGCATCCCCCGAGAGGAAGGACTGGAGCTATTGGCGGAGATAGATGGAGGCCTATGTGGCTCCAACATAGGGTCAAGGGCCCTTGCCAGGAAGGCATTCCGACAAGGTTTCTTCTGGCCCACCGCCCTCGAGGATGCGACATCACTAGTAACCAAGTGTGAAGCATGCCAGTTCCATTCAAAGAAGCTTCATCAGACGGCTCAAGCCCTTCAAACAATCCCTCTCTCCTGGCCATTCTTAGTCTGGGGGCTCGATATACTGGGCCCTTTCCCCTGTGCTATCGGGGGCTTTGAATACTTGTATGTTGCAATCGACAAGTTCACAAAGTGGCCGGAAGTGGAAGCAGTGAGGAAGGTGACTACTCAGTTAGCCGTCAAGTTCTTCAAAGGACTGATTTGCTGTTTTGGTGTGCCAAACAGAGTCATCACCGACAATGGCACGCAGTTCACAAGCTACACCTTCATGCAGTCCATCCAAGACCTTGGCAGCAAGGTCTGTTTTGCTTCCGTGGCACATCCACGGAGCAACGGCCAAGCGGAGAGGGCAAATGCTGAAGTGTTATGAGGGCTGAGAGCGAAGACCTTTGACAAGCTGAACAAGAGTGGAAGGCATTGGATTGATGAGTTGTCAGCGGTTCACTACTAGGAAAAGGCATGCTAGTGGCGCACCGAATTTGCCTTCTAATGGCGCACTACCGGTGCGCCACTGGCATCACGCCATTAGAATTAAATTCTAATGGCGCACCACCGGTGCGCCATTAGTATCTGCTGTTCTAATGGTGCACCACCGGTGCGCCATTAGTATCTAGTGTTCTAATGGCGCACCACGTAGTGCGCCATTAGTATAGCCTGCAGTGCGCCATTAGAATGCCTCCCAGGGGGCCATATGTACCCATGTGCTTTGGCATTCTAATGGCGCACCAGCAGTTAATGCACCATTAGTGTGATGATCACAGTGCGCCATTAGTGTCTTGTGTGGTGCGCCATTAGTATGAATATTAGGTTTTATTTTTATTTTTTGCTTTTATGATTTTTGCACAGGTTACAAAATATATTATCGGACAGAATATAGACAGCAGCACACAGCAACATCAGATTCATCGAATACAATAGAAGATTAGTCTCCGAATACAATTCATCATATTAGTCTCCGAATTCAAAAGACCGAACAAAGATAAAACATTACAAGTCTCAAGACCGCGAGTATCGAGTTTGTCGGAAGTAATACTAATCCTAACAAGTCCTACTAATCATCATCATACAACTTCTACTCATTATTCATAACAAGTCATACGATCATCATCTTGATAGTCTTCGAACCAACCCTACTTAATTGTTCTTAGCACATGATCATCAGTATTAGGCAGGACCTAAATACCCTATTTAAGCTAAAATAGCATAAAACAATATAGACCCTGACTCTCCATTATGGAGAATGGAGAACATCCTGTCTCCAATTCTTGCGCTTCGCTTCCTTTTGCTTCCAAGAAGCTCCTTACGACTGTCCATACATTTTTTCCATCCTTTGATTTTCATGTCTCCACTTCTTTTAGAAATCTCGTATGGACAGTTGATATTCGTAGGACGACCTGGCTGTATGTTCAAAACATTAACACTACCTTTCAGATACATCATATGAGGCACACAATTCTCTGGGATTATCTGTTGAAAAACATAGTAATAACTTCATAGTTAGCAATGATGTACTAATTTTAGAAGTATGCAAAAGATGCACGGATGTCGTAATAGTAAAAATCTTACCAGGGTATCTCCATGGTAGTTACCGTTGTTGAACACATGCACTAGTGGCACGTATTTACCATAATATTGAGGAGTTTGATTGTAGATATTGTAATTCTCAATGTCAGTACAAAATCTGACCAAATGATTTTTCTCCTTGTAAGTTGTTAATTCGGAGCCATCGGTGTAGTGGGTTTTGTCTACCACCTCCCGCACATTCTTTGAACAATAAAAATAAGCTATCAATGGAAATGAGCTGTCAACTATTTTGAAATAAACAATATAAATTAGCTAATAACTATGTTGGAGAAACTCACATAGCGGTAGAACTGGAGGCGTATCAACAAGGACCCAAATGTCCATATTATCTTGGTTGATGTCAGGATTACCAAGATCCATGGTGATAAGCATACCCTCATCAAAACCATACATCTTGCAAAATGCTTCCCAATTTTTGCAACCAAAATGGGTTACGCTCTCAGAATTATATAGATTTACTTCAAAGTCCACATCGTGATGGGTCCTTAGGTGAATTTTCTTTGTTTCAGAAATTTCATGGTCTTCAAAATCCATCCTCTCCAAGACATGGCATCTTGCATGGCATGGGATAAGCTATAGTCGAATTGTAAAAGATGAAAATTACACGTTGAAATAGTTGAAGTCATGCTTAATTATGAAAATAACACTTGTCGTCGTTGTGTACCGTTTCAACTTCGAAGGTCTCCTCGAGCTTAATGCTGAAGCGCCGATCATCGTCCAGGTGAGGCATGTCGCACAGACCTCGATCATCGTGGCACCAGTCGCACTCCACCGGGAGACTTTCATCGTCCGATGATGATGACGACATATCCTACGTTCATAATTCAAAACTACATCATTTAGGGTTTGTCGACACCGAGGCACCCTAAAAGCCTAAGCTTTCATTATTTAGGGTTTGTCGACGCCGAGGCACCCTAAAAGCCTAAGCATACATCATTTAGGTTCTCATCGACACCGAGGCATCCGGGGCAGCCAAGTTAAGTTTTCATCATTTAGGGTTTATCAATGCAGGGGCACCCTAGGTTGGGCCTAATCACTTGGCACTAATCACATGGCTCTATTGCCACGTATGTTGGGTTTATCATCTAGGGTTTATCGATGCTAAGGAGAATTCTAAGTTGGGCCAAATAACTTGGCTCTATTTCCACCTATGGTTTAATGAAGCAAGAATGGCAGGGCAGTTGATCCTACTTAACTAAGTACTAAGATACCCCGGCCCATGCATTAGTCGCAAGTATGGAGTACCCGAATTTGCCGAAAATTTTAGCAAAGTCATGCTAAAATTCACGGAAAATTTTAGCATGACCTTTGCTAAAAATAGGACATATGGAGTACCCGAATTTGCCGAAAAGGTAGTTAATCGACATTTCGGCAAACTCAAGGGCCTCTCGGGGTACCTGCAAAATCATCACGACACGAAGGGCCTCTCAAGGGCCTCAAGCAGCAGCGGCATCTCCCAGGACCCCATTTTTTTCTAAATTTCTTTGAGCAACAATCAGAGCAGAAAATTCAGCATATTTCTAAACAACAACACTATAAAGATGAAGAACAGTTCTACAGCAGCCCATCTTTGATCATCATCTTTGCATCTCTTTCTCAATGTGATCAGTAATGTAGACATATTCATGATCTAGTTTAGCAGCAGGTTGCAAATACTTAACTGTCTAGAACATCACAGCATGCACAGTAATAAGAATAATGTAAATATAACAACACATGTTCACTGGGTGCCAATATGCCAAAATATAAAAAAGAGGCATACAAGAGACCCATCAAAGACAACACATGACTAATGTTGTACTAAGACCAGTGACATAAACAAAGCACAGGTGATGTGGTGCTAAACTGCATATACCCTCCCAGTCCCAGTGTCCAGATTTATAATGCCATGTCTTATGGCTGACAGACACTGCTTCAGGCACATAGTATACTTGATCCTGCACGTCGAACCATATACGTACTATCTTACATGACAAATAAGCATAGAGAGCATTGCACAACTAAAACAAACAAATAAAAACATGGTAGCAAAACATATAGTGAGAATTGCCATCTACCAGTCCTATGTGACTGAACCAAACATGCACAGCTTTCTTGCGCCATCATCATTGTTTTTTGAATTTTCATCATCAACTAATTAACACCCTCTGTGATGGTGCATTAGCATAGGCATAAGCTGCACTACAACTTGTTCATGCCGCCTCTTTGAACTATAAAACTCTGCACTAGTACTTTGGCATGGTGTCAGACTTTGTACATAAGTACATGACCCGTATGAGGAGTAGTTATCTCGATTGTGTAGTCACGAACATACAGAGCATTGCATGATTAAGACAACTAAATAAAAACACGGTAGAAAAACATATAGATAGAATTGCCATCCACCAGTCCCATGTCACTGAACATATATATGATGCACTTGCCTTAACACATATCTCCAGAAGGGACCTGAATCGAGCAACAACCAGCCTAGGGGGAGGAGGGGAAGGGGGGAGAGGTGAGGAATCACCTGTGGATAACGGCAGGCTGCCGTAGGAGGGCGCCGGCATCGAGGAGGCGGCGGGCGGCGGTGCGTCGAGGAGGAGGCACGTCAAGGAGGAGGCGGCGTGTCGACCTTCCCACCCACCTTGGAGCCGGAACCCTAGGGCGTGCAGGCGCGGCG
>NC_041386.1:331776871-331777482 GCF_002162155.2 Triticum dicoccoides
AGGCGGTGCTCGAGGGGGAGGAAGGGGAGAGGGAGGCGGCGGGGGCGCATGGGCGGTTGCGGCGGACAGAGGCGGCGGATGGCGGGGGCGCATGGGCGGCTGCGGCGGCGGCGGATGGCGATGGTCGATCGAGGGGAATCTGGCGAGGGAGGGAGGGAGGACACAGTGTGAGGGCAGTAGGTGGAGTGGGGGGAGGGTTCTAATGGCGCACCACCCCCTCGTGCGCCATAAGTACGACTATTCTAATGGCGCACCACCCGTCGGTGCGCCATTAGAATTTTGTTTTAATCTAGCCCACTAGCCCAATCTACAACCTAACCCTATCTACAACAGAAGCCCCCCACTAGCCCGACTGGTCAGCATGCAACACACACACACCAGGAGGTCCTGGGTTTGATTCCCAGGCTCCCCAATATTTTTTATGCATTTTAAATACTGTTTGATATTTATTTGTGTTTAAATATGTTCAAACTTGTTTAAATCATAACAGTAATATTTTTTATAAAAACAGTAATAATTTTTTAAAAAATATGTTCAAATTTGTTACTTGAAAATATCATCATCGGTGGCGGTGGAACGGGGGAGGGTGCGGGGGTGCCCGTTGGCGGCGG
>NC_041386.1:331777776-331858500 GCF_002162155.2 Triticum dicoccoides
GGGGGGCCGGGTGCTCGTCGGCGGCGGTGGCACGGGGGAGGATTGCGGTGGGTCGTCGGCGGTGGTGGAGCTAGCGGGGGAGGGTGCGGGTGGGATCGAGATGGAGGGGGATCGAGATCGAGATGGAGGGGGAATCGAGATCAAGATGGAGATCGAGATGGTGGTGCGCCATTAGTAGTTTTGCAAAAAAGTAAAAAAAAATATATATATATACTAATGGCGCACCGGGTAATAGTGCGCCATTACTAGTTTAAACTAGTAATGGCGCACTGTGAAACGATGCGCCATTAGTAGTTTTGCAAAAAAAAGAATAATTTTTTTTACAGTAATGGCGCACTGTCTGCTTGGTGCGCCGTTACTACTTAGAACTAGTAATGGCGCACTTCTACATGATGCGCCATTAGTATGTATGGAAAAATGGAAAAAAATAATTTAATACTAGTGGCGCACCCTGTTTCTGGTGCGCCATTAGTGTCTTCCACACTAATGGTGCATCACCAACCGGTGCGTAATTAGTATATAGTAGTGGCGCACTGCTTCCATGGTGCGCCATTAGTATCAATCCTATCTATAGCCCTTTTCCTAGTAGTGGTTCTTTGGTCGATCAGGACGTCGCCAAATCGAGCCACCGGCCAGGCACCTTTTGCCCTGGTATACGGGGCAGAAGCAGTTCTCCCCATGGAACTCAAATACGGGTCACCTCGAGTGCTCGCCTATGATGAGCTTGAGCAAGAGCCGTTGCGCCAAGATTACGTGACGCTCCTTGAGGAAGATCGTCTTCGGGCGGCTGTGAGAGCGGCACGCTTCCAACAAGCCTTGCGCCGCTATCATAGCCGCATGGTTCATGCCTAAAGCCTTGAGGAAGGCGACCTTGTTCTTCGGCGCTTTCAGTCGGCCAAGAATTCCAACTAGTTGACGCCAAAGTGGGAAGGCCCTTATCTGGTAATGCGAGTCACCAGGCCTAGCGCAGTCTGCCTGGAGACCGAAGATGTCGTCCCAGTGAGCAACTCCTGGAACATCGAGCATCTTCACAAGTTTTACCCATAAGGCGCGGCTTGCCGGGCCTCCCGGCAAGGCACCTTTTGTACTAGTTTTTCCAACAAGGCATGTGACCCTTTGTACAAAGCCAGGCGCAGACCCTGAGCATAAATAAATGAAGCGTTGGCGCCCTAAGTTATAGCATGTATGCTAGGTCGAGTATCTTCCTTGGTTAGGGTTGATAGTACTTAGCAGCGACTAACCCCTAGCCTAGAGGTCGAGTGCACGTCTGTCTGTTCCTTTTCTTTCCTCGTTTGCTTCGCAGGGCACATGAGCACTTCTGCTGAGCTACTCGGAAAGAAGGAAACGGACCGGCGCCCCGACCCCGGCAAGTCAGAGTTGTTGGGGGCTGCAAGCACAGGGATCCAACCGCGGCAAGATGAGATTGCCAAGGGCTGTGGATCCAGATAAGTCTTTTATCCTCTGTCATGCATTTCAGAACCGGACTGGGGCATGTGAAACCTCGTTTTTATCTCTAGGCTGTCGTGCTCCCCTTTTTCCTATACCTAGGGATGATTTCCTAGGTTCGGATTTGGTCGTAGCCGCAACGGCAAGGAGGTGGGACGGGGAGCCTAAAGGCCACTTCGTCCCTGCCTCCGCCAAGAGCGCGAGAACGATCGAGTGGAGTGGGGGGAAGGCAAGGCCTGTTGCTGGGCGAAAAAACTTTATCTTAAAATAATAACAAGGATTCGCTCCTTGTCGCGGGATTTACCGTGAATGAAAAACCCAGCAAGCATCCCTTTTTCATTAAAAACATCCCATACAGGTACAGTTCGTGCGAGATGAAAAACATGAGCAAGGGGATTACAAGTTTTAAATTTAACAAAGGCCTGCAGGCTTACAAACTAAAAAAGAGATAAGATGCCCGTAATCCCTTTCTTGTCCCTCTCCTCAGGAGGCAGGTCAAGGAGGATAAAGGGCAAAAGGGGCACCTAGGCAAGCTACGAGCAGCAGAAAGCACCAAGAGAACATCTCGGTGGCCACCCATGGGCGGGCCGGTGATGACGGTGCCGGGAAGGGAGCTAGAAGACGAGGCGGCAGGACTGGCAATACGCGATGAAGGCGTCGGTGCCCACGTACCCGAGTTGACGGCCTTGCCGCCCACCCTCTTCCTCTTCTGCAGCCTCCCGACGCCAGCCGCCCAAGGAGACAGCCCCAAGAAGTTCAAGGAGCTGGCCCTACTGCCGGCTAGCTTCTGCCGAAGGAGCAGCCAGGTGCAGATGCTGCTACTGCACCCGCCCAGGCGCGGGGCGTCCGACGCCTAGTCGGACTTGTCCCCGCTGTCTGCCCCGCTATCCTCCTCGTCGCTCTCGCTCGAGGATGAGCCTCCATCGTCAGAATCTCCATCAGAGGAGCTCTCCATGCAGCATTTCAAACGAGTTCCAAGATCTCTGAAGACCTTAACGGAGAGCAGGCCATCCTCCATTAACTTGAAATAGAGGACAAGCCCCGCCGTCACACTGTGGATGCGGGCGAACATCTTCCATCCATGGCGGAGATACATAACTCGAGGAGCCGAGAAGTCAACGTCGACCCGTGTGCCCCGTTCCCACAGCCCCTCATGTGCAACCTGAGGGTCTAGGGCAGGGCACGCTCCATCACCCGAGCGAACGGAGTGGGGAGACGAAGACGACGACACGGGGGCGGCGGAGCCTGGAGAAGAACTAGCAAGACTGGTCTTCAACGTGGCCCTCCATCAGGAAGGGCATCATTGGCAGGGGTGAGGCCGGCGTGTCGCCCCATCCTCCTCTTCCCCGAGTGCTACGGCCTCTGTCCCGGCCTCACCCACGGCCTCGCCCCCTCCCCCTTCCCCTCGTGGTCGGTTCCACCACCATGGGTTCAGAAGGGGGAGGGACGCGCTGTCGAGCGGCGACCCTCGCCGCCACCGTCAAAGGACCGGGATTGCCTTTCTCCATGGCGGGTGAGAGGAAGCAGCAGAAGCAGAGGGAGATAGAAGATGGAAGAATGCGGGGTGCCATTCCCCCCTTCCTCCTCTTTATAAAGGAACAGGGTTGAGGCTCGGCCGCCCCGCTCGACCAATCCAGACACCAGAGGCGCGGGGAATCAGGACCGACCCGCCGCCCCAACTAGCGGCGGCCCGGTTTCTCACCTCCACTGTTTTCCACCACAAGGGCATGAAAGATGCGTGGCAGACGTGCAGAACTGAGCGGACGGGTGAGGCAACCTCTCCCCACCCCGTGATCGTGGGGAGTGGATGCCTTGAAGACCGCACCCCAACCCCACTCAGTAAATGAGTCGCGCATGCACGCCTTCCTCTTTTTACGAGGAAGACGCGAGCCGCCTCTTTACCGCGATGTGACGCATGCGTGTGGAAACCGCCCCACGCATGCCGCCCACATCACGCATGCCCCTCCACGCCACACCATGCGCGCGGGTCGTGGGAGGCGGAGCGCGTGAAGAATCTTACCATGGTAAAAACCGCCCCACCTGCCCGCGCACCGTTTTTGGCATGGCCCAACAACGTGTTGCGCTTATGTGTGGCCCAGGCCCGGGGGCTCCTGTCGGTGTACAAAAATAGGGGCGCATATGTGTACCCTTTTCCTGTGCACGGGCAGTCAGAGCCGCGCCCACGGCCACATCAAGCAGAACGAGGGAGGTGAGCCAAGGTAAGATGGAAGCCCAAGACAATCAAAGCAGCGCCAAGGCCAAGACCACAAAGAGTAGAGGGACGAAGCAAGTTCCCCCGGCAAGACCCTTGCCGGGTGGCCTCAGCGGCCCCGCCAAGACTCTTGCCGGGACAGCTCGCCCCGCACCAACAGAGCGAGCCACCCTTGAGCCCACGGCCCCCAGTGCCATCATCAGCGTGGGGCCAGGGCTCGGGAAGGCACCGCTGTCGTGGTATGCAGATCTTTGTGAAGGCATATTCAAGATCAGATTAGAAGACGATGATTCTTGGGAAGATCCTTGCCAAGGAAGGCCACCGGACCCCCGGCAAGATCCTTGGCGGGAACGACAACACGCCACGGCGATACCCTTGCCGGGCCACCCAGCAAGGCCCTCGCCAAAGATGCCGGCAAGGCCACCGCCAAGCCCACATCAACCAAGCTTCCACCGCCGTTCGCATGCAGCTGCCAGCCCAACTAGCTGGGCGGGCACCTACGTGGCAACATGCTGCTCCCAGGCCAACTCATCAAGCGCCTACGTGGGGGCATGCAGGTCTTCGTGAAGGCTCCACCACCACGCCAACTCAGTTGCCTGCCTGCCTACATGGCAGCACACGCATCCCAGGCTGAGGCGCGTGTCGAATCGAGGAGGAGAGGCGACGGATGGGACGGGCCTCGCCCCCGTCCTCGATAAAGCAAGAGGACACCTAAGCGATGCATTAAATGCACCTTATCCTGTAATACGAGGGATAACCTCATGCCACTATAGACCTTTCCACCTCCTATGTGCCACTTTGGCAGCTCTTTTTTCCTATCAAAGGAGGCCCGAGGCGAGGAGGAGAGCGATTCGGCTCTTTCGAACCACACGCTGACCACAGCTAGTTCGAGAGCTCAAGAATTCTCAGAAATACACCCACTACAGCAGGACTAGGGTTTTACGCATCCTTGCGGCCCAAACCTGGGTAAACGATCCTTGTGCTGTCTACTAGCCCTGCTCTCCTCGCAACCCTGTGCCCCAACAACCGTTGTAGGGATTCTTGTGATCCCATAGGTGTCGTTCCACAGACACTAGGACGTGGATCAGTAGGGGGAAATCTTAGCGTCCACCCAAGAGTTTGAACCTTGAGGGTTTTGCCGGAACCCGTGATGCGACAGCTATGACGAAGAGGGTCACCAACCAAATACCGGGGGTCAGAAGCAATTTCCCCCTAAAGTAAAAACAGTGAACATGGTATACGGGACACACAACTCTGTAGGGGAGCAGGGGAAACACTCCCTCTGGACTAAGGATCACACTAAGGCACCCTCATCCAAAGTACAAAGCGGTCTAATTAAACCGCATACCTTGTTAACGCTTAAGCCACCGGCCTCCGTTCAATAGGATAGACCAAGTTCGGAGCAGGACTAGCAGTTCGTATTCCGCCGTCCGCCTCATATACCTGCAAAATATGTATCGCGCATACATAACTATGCACTTCAAATAGCTTGGGCATCGGCGGAAGCACAACACTGACGGATGTACAAGTACTCCCATAAACTACTTCCCTTTTCCTCTTTTTAAATCACTCTTTCTTTTTCCATCATCCTTCGCCACAGGTAGCGCAAAGGCTGGTCATCTCATGGACGGTATCCGAGTCAGGGTTCATAAATTCACCCAAAGGCTACTACTATTAAGGAGCCCCTCCACCGAGGAAAGGCGGCACAGATGTGCTACAGGAGGTCCAAAATAACTTTTTGTAGACCGCACTCTCTATTTTTCGAGCCTATAAAGTGCTTGTTTCCTCAGCCGCCGACCCCTAGTATGTCAAATAGCCGGGGTTGCGGCGTTATTATCTATAAAATGACAATTGGCATGTCACTTAGGTTCTAGTGAATATACTCCGTATCTGGTATTCACTTTTCTATAAAGAACCGAATTCTTCTCCTTTTGGTTATTTCACACACCCACCCCGGCATACCTTGCCAGGGGCTTGTCATAGGAACAAAATAAGTTGCCAATAAATTCCGAACAGCTTCATTGCATACTTCGGCGTCGTGAGCTCGTCCTTATACGCATCAGCTCCGAATCATGTCTTGGGTCAATAGTTGGATTGCCCGGCTCCTGTACTTGCTACCTTACGTTCCGCTCTACTGGCTAGGGTAGTAAAGGGCGAACTACTACGATTGTGATCCCGGTTCATTTGGTTAAACACATCAGTAGAGAAAGCCGAAAACTGACTATCATGATGCGGCGAGAGCTGGTCAACCGCTGGACAACTTAAAGGGATCTTTTGAGACTCCCCGTATTATACGAAGGACCTTCTTTCGGGTCATACATGTAACGCACCGCATTGGGATAATTGCCTTCATAACAGGATCTATATCATAGATCCACCATAAAACTTCTATGCCTAAGTGAAAGTGTTAACGCCCAATAGTTCGGTTGCCTAGTTCACCGCATTGACACCTCCTTTTTGGACCAAGACGTTGGGTTAAGAGTGATCAATTGAATTTCTGAACACCCCTGTATTTCCTACGAGGGAGCTGAAGCTGACACCTGGAAATCTTTCAGATTATATAAAAACGGCCGCACAGGAGGATTCAAAGCTTTTAAGCAACTCTAAAATAAACTTTATTATTTCATAATTCCATTTTTCACAATGCAAATACATCTCACTCGAATATCATATCTTTCGAGCACTGACCCTCTATCAACCAGGCAACCTCTAAGACATCTTCGAAATAATACTCTGGCGCGTGATGGTCCTTGCCCTTGGGTGGACTCTTCGCAACAACATCGATGGCCTTCATCTTCGTCCAGTATGTTTTCACATGGGCGTAGGCCATCCGTGCTCCTTCAATGCATGTTGATTGCTTAACGGCGTCGATGCGCGGTACCGTATTGAATTAGCTTGGCCAGCCACGTCCGGACTGCGAGGTCTTTCGTGGCAGCGCCGGATATTCAGTGCAGTTCTACCCATTGGGTCATCTGCTCATTTAGAAAAAGTGGGCTCTTTGACACACCAAATTGTGACCAGAAAAGCTTCTCCGTTGCATACCCTTCTTGCTCTTGGTAAAACTGCGCCACATCAGAAGCACTCTTCAGCAAATCCAACAAAGCATCTGGAGAACTCCACACTTGATTAAGTGGGGCATAATTCGGATCACCAAATTTAGTTTGCAATAAAAAGGGCTTACCAGCCGCGATCTCCCCAGCTTGCGGGATCTCCTCCCGGGCCGCTCTAGATTTGGACTGGGCTTCTCTTGCCTCTTGCAAGGCCTTGTCAAGATCAGCCGTTTTGGCTTTATTATCCCTCTCAAGAAATCTGCTGCGGTTAGCGGCCTCCTTTAGTTCAAGAGTCATCAAGGATATTTTCTCCTCGTAGTGGTGTCGAGCAGCCTGTTCAACCTTTAACTTGGCAGATGCCTTTTTGGTAGCCGCATTATTAATCCGGGCCTGCTCCTTGGCCCAGGCTAGCTTAGCTCGAAGGATCTCGACCGCGGCAGCACAATCTGTAGATATGTACATCTTATTATACAAATCTTCACATCATGCTTATATTGTAAACACGCGCATAGTATGGTTGCGCCAAAAACATACCTTGCGCCTTGTCAAGTCGCCTGTTGATAAGAGCGATATCATTTTCCGCCTTATCAATCTTGTGTTGCAAATCCGCAACTTCTGTAGTCCGGGCAGTTACCGGGGAGGTCACAGCCTATGTCCCAGTTGATCAGATTATTTCCTGGGCATATCTTTTGATCCTCTGATCACCTCCCTCGGGAAGCCAAACAGAGTCTCAGGGGCTACTATCTATACAAAGGTGTATTTTGTGAATAAAACACAATCGAACATGTTACAGTACAAACCTCGAAGCCTCTTAGTAGGCCCACGAAGGCCTCATTCAATCCGCTTTTCGCGGACAGGGCCTTTTCAGCCACTGTGCCCATCAACATACGATGTTCCTCTGAGATAGACACCTGCCACAGCATGTTCCCCAATATATCCGGCGCTTCGGGGTCTCCGGAAGCTGCTAAAGGAATACGCCTCCCTTTGAAGGAATCTATTTATTCGCATCCGGCTGTGGACCGGACTGCTTGGGACCTCCATTATTGGTCTCCGGACCCTGAGCCACCGAAGTATCATCTTCGGGTAGTGTCTTCGTCATCCCTTGCACCACTTGTTGATCGGGGGAGACCCTCCGCCACGACACCTCAAAGTCGTCCGCCCTATTGGGCGAGGAGACCGGTGGAGGCGTCTCGCTTTCCATCATCTCCAGGAGAAGGTCCCCCGAGGAAGAGGATTGTTGAAGAAAATTGTGTGCCGAACTTCAAAAAACATATATTCTAGACGTCACAAGAAAGGAACATGACATATTTAAAACACCCTTGTTCACTTATGATTTGGCTTGAGGCTTGTCCTCGTCATGTGACCGTGCGATGACGTCGTCCTCCAAGCCTAACAAACCCGATAGAGGCATCTTGCCTCGCTTAGGAGCTTTTTCCTCCCAATTTTAGGAGGCGACCCTTCTCTTTCCATGGGGGGAAGATATGTTCACTTCCCCTTCATTTTTGTCTTTGAACAATGGAATCTTGATTCCCCCGGACATAATGTCTGATATACCTTCGGGATGGAGGTCATCTTTCATCCTCCCACTCTCCGCCTTGCTCTCCTTCACAGGCATCTGGTATGGAGCCGGGGCCAGCATCCTTGTTTATACGGGATCCGGTGAGCCTTCAGGAAGGGGGACGAACACCTAATTAGTTCCGCTTTCTTTATCCAGCCCTGGAAGAAGATACTTTGCTTAGTAATGTATTACGACATACTTAAATACAAAGTGTTCGGAAGTCAAGTGCTTACCGAGGTATCTGGATGGTTGAAGTCAAAGCCGGCGTCCGCAGTGGTGTCTGGCCAATGGTTTCGTTTCCCAAAGAATAACTTCCAGATCCCTTTGTGCGTATTTCCAAAGAAGTGTTGGAGGGTTCGTGGTCCTTCTGGATTAAACTCCCACATGCGAAGAGGCCTACGCTGGCATGGTAGAGCTCGATGGACTAGCATTACTTGAAACACGTCGACAAGATTGATGTCCTTCTCAAGGAGGGCTCGGATGCGTCTCTGTAGAGTCTACACTTCATCAACTAATCCCCAGTCCAGCCCCTTATTGATCCATGATGCAAGCTGTAACAGAGGGCCGGAATGGAAAGCAGGTATAGCTGCCCACTTGGTACTACAGGGTTCCGTGATGTAAAACCACTCTTGTTGCCATTGGTTGGAAGTTTCGGTGAAAGAGCCTTTTGGCCAGAGAGTGTTGGTAAGCTTGCTTACTACAACACCGCTACACTTCGCCTATTCCCCGTCGACTACCTTCGGCTTCACACTAAAGGTCTTGAGCCATAGACCGAAGTGTGGGGGATTCAGAGGAAGGCCTCGCACGTGATGATTAACTCGGAGACGTGGAGGAGGGAATCCGGAGCTAGATCGTGAAACTCTAGTCCGTAATAAAACATTAGCCCCCGGACAAAGGGGTGGAGAGCGAACCCTAACCCTCTGAGGAAGCGAGAGATGAATACGACCCTCTCACCAGATATGGGGGTCGGAATAACCTGTCCTTGAGCAGGAAGCCTGTGGGGGATTGATGACCCACAAGTATAGGGGATATGTCGTAGTCCTTTAGATAAGTAAGAGTGTCGAACCCAACAAGGAGCAGAAGGAAATGATAAGCGGTTTCCAGCATGGTATTCTCTGCAAGTACTAAAATAAGTGGTAACAGATAGTTTTGTGAGAGGATAATTTGTAACAAGCAACAAGTAACAAAAGTAAATAAAGTGCAGCAATGTGGCACAATCCTTTTTGTAGCAAAGGACAAGCCTGGACAAACTCTTATATAGAGAAAAGCACTCCCGAGGACACATGGGAATATCGTCAAGCTAGTTTTCATCACGTTCACATGATTCACGTTTGGTGCTTTGATAATTTCGTATGTGGGTGGACCGGTGCTTGGGTACTGTCCTTACTTCGACAAGCATCCCACTTATAATTAACCTCAATTGCAAGCATCTGCAACTACAGTGAAAGTATTAAGGTAAACCTAACCATAGCATGAAACATATGGATCCAAATCAGCCCCTTACGAAGCAATGCATAAACTAGGGTTTAAGCTTCTGTCACTCTAGCAACCCATCATCTACTTATTACTTCCCAATGCCTTCCTCTAGGCCCAAATAATGGGAAATGTTATGTAGTCGACGTTCACATAACACCACTAGAGGAGAGACAACATGCACCTCATCAAAATATCGAACGAATACCAAATTCACATGACTACTAATAGCAAGACTTCTCCCATGTCCTCAGGAACAAACGTAACTACTCACAAAGCATATTCATGTTCATAATTAGAGGGGTTTTAATATGCATATAGGATCTGAACATGTGATCTTACACCAAATAAACCAACTAGCATCAACTGCAAGGAGTAATTAACACTACTAGCAACCTACTAGTACCAATCCCGGACTTGGAGACAAGAATTGGATACAGAGATGAACAAGGGTTTTGAGAGGAGATGGTGCTGGTGAAGATGTTGATGGAGAACAGCTCTCACTACTAGGAAAAGGCCTACTAATGGCGCACCTAATTTGGCCATTAATGGCGCATTAGTGGTGCGCCATTAGTAGCACGCCATTAGTATATTTTACTAATGGCGCACCACTGGTGCGCCATTAGTATCTGGTATACTAATGGCGCACCCCACATGTGCCATTAGTATATACAATAGTGCACCATTAGTATGCCTCCCAGGGGGCCATGTATACCCAAGTGCTTTGGCATACTAATGGCGCACGACGGCAAGATGCGCCATTAGTAACTTCGGCATACTAATGGCGCACTGTTTAATGATGCGCCATTAGTATCCTTTGGAATACTAATGGTGCAGTCTGATGTGATGCGCCATTAGTATGAATATTAGGTTTTTTTATTTTTTAGTTTTCTGTTTTTTGCACAGGTTCCAAAATGTATAATTGGACAAAATATAGACAGCACACATCAACAACAGATTCATCGAATACAATAGAAGATTAGTCTCTGAATACAATTCATCATTTTAGTCTCCGAATACAAGTCATCATATTAGTCTCCGAATTGAAAAGACCGAACAAAGATAGAACATTATATTACAAGTCTCCAGACCGCGAGTTTGTCTTCACATTACAAGTCGATATCGATCATCTAAACTACCATCACATAGAAGAGAGCTGCGGTCATCACGATGAGCATCATCATGATGAAACTCGTCTTCATCCGGTTCCTCCAACGCTCCCTCCCCTCTCCCGCTAGATAGCCGGCGTATCTAGATTTGGCCTCGGCCCTAGTGGCGTACCCTTTGTAACTGTTACCGCTGAATCGGTGAACCTGTCTCCGACACTCCTCCCAGTCGTCGTAGACTCCGGGAACCTTACCCTTGTACATGACATACCACGGCATCGCTATGCAGTAGCCAAACAAAACGTTAGTACCAATTCATAGACAATACATAAGCAATATATAAGTATGCAACAGAACGATCGGAAGAGAAAAGCAAGACATTAATAGCATCGATTACATCTTAAGTTGAACGACTCTCGAAACCAAAGAGACATACTACAAGTTCATTAAAGTTTAATTACAACATGAGCCAATCGATGTTTCAGAACTAGACACAGCATCACTGCTTTCGACTCGACTCAAGGGACCGGAGCATGGATGAAGCCGCCGTCTATCGTGGGAGTCATGAAAGAACGGGCATCTATCGTAGGAGTCATGAAAAAACGATCGAAATCTAAGAATTCATATGTTACGGGGCGGTTGAGGGGAGGACTTACTCGGGAAAGTAAGGCACGAGGAAGTTATCCTTATCTTGGTTTGCCAGAATGACGCCTTCGAGGTAAGAACTTGCGACTTGCCGGTCCCCAGCGCTGCCCAAGATCTTGGCACGCATGTAGAAGGGGTCGACTATCACGATGTCCGGGGTCTTGTCGCAAATGATCCGCATCTCCATACTCAGCGAAAATAGCCGAACGAAGGTGTAGTGCAGCGGATGAAGGTTGAACATAGCGTGGATGTCATCAAACCGCAGGGCGATCATACCCCCAATGGAGTTATCCACAAAGCCCTTGCCCTCTGGCACCTTGGCCGCGAAAACCGGGTATGCCACATCCTTCTCTCCGAGACGCCGCTTCTCCAAAGAAAGAACACTGTCATGCAGACTCCGCATAGCACCGGTTGCAGCATCGAGCATATTTCTCGGTGGCATCGGCTTACCCGCCACATGCACCCTCCTCGAGATATCCTCAGGTGAAGGTGGCCCGTCCTGAGCACGGATCGTACTCGGTGCCGGCTGGCCCGCACCCTTGTTAGTCTTTCTTTTGCATGCCTTCTTCTTCTCCTATAATGGGACCGAGTTCTGCTCACAGACCGCCTTCTTGAGTGTGTTGGGGCTGATCATATTTCGCACCTCGCCTATCTGAGGCTCGGTGAAGTCGGCAGCTGGAGGCGTCTCCTGAGAGCTGAACTGCAGACGACGCCTGTTGCAACTTGGCTTCTCCGCAGTACCAGCTAGATCGTGCACGTATTTTGTTGGGTTGGGTTCTTGAGAAGGAGGCCCCATGAAGTCGCCACCGTACCCATGATCGGCAAAGTACTGATCGACGTTGGCAAATGTATCATCGTCATCGTCGTTCTGATCCTGTGCCATATGCATGTTTGGATCCAGTGGCATAGGGATGTCCGGCACTGTTGCGGCGGTCTTTCCATGGGGCCGACTTGGCGCTGGCACGACTGGCGGTGTTGTCTTTTGGGTGGTGTCCCCCGCCCCCAAATGAATCTAGCTCTTCGTCCAAAGCAGGGGCCAGCTCAGGCAGGCGCTGAGGGTCATCACGTCATCATCGTCGGCCCTGACGGGTCGAATCGGAGGTAACAACTCGTTGCAGCCTGGCAGCACCCAAACTAGTTGAACCCTAAACAAGTTGGGTGGCATCTGGGTACCGTGGAACAAGGGGTTGCCCGGTTGAACGATTTTTCCCTTGGCGACATCGACCAACTCGTTGTTCACGAAGTGCAGGAGAGTGCACGGAACGTCGGCGGCGCCCTGCGAAAACATGTAGGGCGTCAGGGATGCCCAGTCAAAGGCAAGGAGATGAAGTCCTCGGCCGAGAGAGGCTTAATTAGTTATCGTGATGACGGCGTCGAGCTCGGCTAATGTCGAGGCACCGCCAACGGCGGGCGTGCAGTTGACGGAGGGGCCACTTGCTGCAGAGGTGCCGGCCGACGTACACCCGGGTGCATTAAGCTCCCGTGCCGGCGTCGGAGACACCAATGCCGCCTCCGCCGGAGACACCAATGGCCCCGCCATCGCGTTCTGCGAGTTGCTGGCCGTGAAGCTAGGAATCGGGGGGGGCCTGTTGGCCGCCCGCAATCCACGCACTAATCCCCTGGATCAAGGTAGGCACAATGGCGGTGATCGTCGCTCCGAGTTGTTGTTGCATTTGCTCTTGGACAATCTCCGGAATCCGCGCCACCTGTGCCCTGAGTTCTTGAACCTCACGCGCCTGGCTTTCCGAGCTGGTCTTTTTCTCCTTTCGCCCACCAGTGTTATAGTATGACGACCATTTTGTCGACAAGCCTTTGCCGACCACACGACCAGCTGACGTCGGCTTACTGAGCTTATCCTTGTTCTTCATTACATTCAACGCCCTATTTAGAGTGGTGTCCCAAGGGTTGCTCTTAGTCAACCCCGCGCTACTGCTTTCAGTCGCCTGCGGAAGGAATGTGAACCATTTAGAAATTTGGCTTCATTAATTAGAATGCAACCATATGGAGCTAATTACGCGGGGGTGTATTCCTTACCAGAACAAGCTCAAGCGCCCTGGTCTTCGGATCCGTGGTAAGCTCCTTTGTTTTCGGGTCCTTCTTGTACCGGGCCCTGACAAAGTTCCTGGTCTACTTGTCACCGTACTTATCGAAGAGGGGCGGTAGGCCTTGCTCGGCACGGTCCGCCTCCTCCTTGTCCCATATAGGCTCCGCCACTCTGTAACCGCTGGGACCGAGTGTGTGTTCCCCTAAGTTCAGCTCCCGCATTTCTTTCCCCCACTTACTTGATTCGGAGCTTGCAGTGCTCGAGCAATTGATCTTGAAGTCGTTGTAGTCATCTTCGGTGATCGAAGGATTTTTCTCCTTGATCTTCTCATAACTCTCACCTTTCTCAATCATTCTCTTCACATTGCTTTTCCAAGTAGACAGGGCCGTGCTCATCTTCATGAGGGCAGCATTGTTCACTTTATTCCCTTTGAGGCTTGTGTTTTCAAATTCAGCGGGGAACTTGTATCGTTCGTGCAGCTTCGTGAAGAGGAGGTTGCGCAAATTCCCTCAGTCAGGATGCCTGAGGTTCTCGGTGTTGACCGAGATAGTGCTCCGGAGAATTCACCCGAGCTGAAGCGAGTACCCCTTGACTATTCGTTCGGGCGCCGTTGGATTCCCGTTGGAGTCCACTTCAGTAACTTCCTCCTTGAGGGTGCGGAGCACGGTCGGGCGCCGGTCCTTCCGTTGCCTCTTCGGTTGGCTGCCATCTGTGCGTGCGCTGCCATCATCAGTGGTGGCATCCTCGGCGGCACCATCAGTGGTGGCATCAGTGGGGTCATCCTCGGCGGTACCATCAGTGGTCTCAGGATAGGTGGGGAAGGCCGCGTCCTCATACAAGTGAGGTTGTTCCTCCATCTCCTGGGACAGCTCCCAGAATTTCTTGCCGCCCGAACCCCCGGCCTCATCGTTGTTGGCCATGTTTCTCTATAAATAGGAACAAAGTTTGGTCAAAAAGTTGGTTATTGTCAAGGAACAAGATCATGGTCTCATCATTTAGGATTTGTTGACACCGAGGCATCCT
This sequence comes from Triticum dicoccoides, assembly GCF_002162155.2. NCBI lineage: Eukaryota > Viridiplantae > Streptophyta > Magnoliopsida > Poales > Poaceae > Triticum > Triticum dicoccoides. The sequence continues at coordinate 331,792,334 of NC_041386.1, forward strand.
AAAAGCTAAGCTTTTATCATTGAGGGTTTTTCGACGCCGAGGCACCATAAAAGCCTAAGCTTTCATCATTTCGGTTTTTATCGACACCGAGGCACCCTAAAAGCCATGCATTAGTCACAAGTACGCCGGGGCACTTGATCCTACTTAATTAACTACTAAGATACCCCGGCCCATGCATTAGTCACAAGTACCCCATATGTCCTATTTTTAGCAAAGTCATGCTAAAATTCACGGAAAATTTCAGCATGACCTTTGCTGAAAATAGGACATATGGAGTACCCGAATTTGCCGGAACGGAAGTTAATCGACATTCCAGCAAACTCAAGGGCCTCTCAGGTGGACAAGGCAAAAAAGGACACGATGGTCGGAGACATGACCTTTGCCTAACAGTTCTGAACTCCTGCCAAAACTGAACACAACATATATATACCAAGCATCTTGCCAGCTAGTAGACCATCATTTGTCAGGCCAAATTGAGGCCAAACGGAAAACCAATGTGGGCATGGCACAAAGTTCATGACCCAGAACAGGAGACATACCAAGCACTAAATGAGGACAGAAACAAACATTTAGAATAATTAGTTATTAGCTAAATTGTCTTGCTTGAATGCATCACAATTTATTCACTACTCCAAGGAGTACTATTTCTCACAATCCCAAGGAGAATAACTAGCAACAGAAAACAAAACACTTATGGTAGTATGTTGATGTCCAGCCAATGCACAGAAGTTAAAGGCACCCATTTAACTACGAAACAGCATTTTTTTGGAGCAACACTCTTAACACTGGAGAATGAAAACTGAACTCAGTCATTACTCATTAATACAACTTTTTTGGTAGCAAAGTAGGTTGACAGCTCTTGCATAAGAGAACAGGAAAGTAGTGATTGTATAATAAATCATATAACTTACAGGAGGGGTTATTCGATATTCTGGCTTTATAACAACTTGTATGCCCACTGCAGCGAAACAATGAATTACGTTAGTAACCATGAACTGTTCTCAATAACAGTACAGAAGGGCACAATATTGGGCAGTTTGTTAGTCTGGCATGGTAGCAACAGTAAAATATATACAAGCAGGCACTCCCTTCTCTGTATACCAATTCAAAGTCCAACCAATGTCTCACAATATTTTTCAATTTTCAGCATGACCCCCTTCTTCGCGAGGAAGCATGCTCTGACAAGCTAAGTTAAGATACACATGTAATGGCCAAATTGGGGGAAATTACTAGCTAAACAAACAAACAAACTCATGTAAAACTTCCTCAGTTTCAGGTCTAGATTGTTCAATTCCACTTTCCACTCACGAAACCACTCTCAGTTCGATCGAACAAATGATCAATAGTGGCCAAAACTGAAGAAAAAACTGAATAAAAGCATGACTTGCATACAGAGCACATACCAAGCAGCGGCCTAAAATAGCAAGCATCAAATTAGTAGCAGTATCAAACTGGAAAAAGTACATCCATCGATTTCTAAGAATCGGTAGCATTACCAAATTATCAACTAGCACTAAGCAGCAAGCAGCAAGAAGCAAAAGGGCACTGATTTAGTACCATTGACAGTTCATAGCAGCAAAAATCTGAGACGGACTAATATGAGCTATCAATCACAGTAGCAAAACAAATCCATTCGTCCATCTATTCAGTATGCAACAGCAACATCCACCCATCCGGCTAACAAATAGAGGGGTGGGGAACAGGGAGATGAGAGGCACCTGTTCTCGAAGGAGATGTGGGCGGCTGGTCGAAGCAGGGGCGACGGGAGGGCCGGGGGCTTGTCGAAGCAGAGCAGCAACAACGGGGGGAGGGCCGGCGGGAGGCGGCCAGGCAGGGCCTAGCGCTGGCGATGCTGAGAGGAAGGGGCCAGCGATGCTGACCGGGCCGGCTAGGCAGGATCGCCCTGGCGGCGGCGCGGATCCTCCCTCGAAGGCTCGAACCATAGCCACTGTGGGAGGAAGGAGCGGGGTGGCAAAGGAGACGACTGTGGGGGCGTGGGGACTGCGGAGCGGGATGAGGAGCCCGACGAGGTGGATGGGGCGGTGTCCGGGCCGCCGGCGACGATGGGGAGGAAGGGGAGAGGGAGGCGGCGGGGGCGCGGTGGAGGGAGGGAGAGGGAACTGGCGAGGGGGAGAGGGAAGGAGGGATCGGGCGAAGGGGGAGAGGGAAGGGGGGATCGGGCACAATACTAATGGCGCACCACCCCTCGGTATGCCATAAGTACATCCATACTAATGGCGCACCTCACCGTGGTGCGCCATTAGTACTTTTTTTCTTATAGCAATGGCACAATACTAATGGCGCACCACCCCTCGGTGCGCCATAAGTACATCCATACTAATGGCGCACCTCACCGTGGTGCGCCATTAGTAATTTTTTATGAGACAGTAATAATTTTTTTAACTTGTTTAAATCATAACAGTAATATTTTTTTATAAGACAGTAACAGTAATATTTTTTATAAGACAGTAATAATTTTTTAAAAAATATCATCAAACAGTAATGCCGGTGGAGCGGGGGAGGGTGCGCGGGGTGCGGGGGGTCAGCGGCGGCGGCCGGTGGACCGGGGGGTGCTCGGCGGCGAGGGGGACCGGATCTGGCGAGGTGGGATAGCGATCAAGATGGAGGGGGATCGAGATCGAGTGTGCATGAAATTTAAAAATATTCATGATAGTTCAAAAAGTGCCCATGAAATACAATCGAGAAATGAAGGCTACGATTTAAATACAATCGATCTTAGCTAGCTATCTGTTCACAATCTTCTTGCCCTTCTTTTTCGCAAATGGAGTTCTTCTGTGGAACGGACGTCCTTTAGGTAGGGTGGTCCTGCTTCTTCTTGTGGTGTATGCTGCTACTTCATCATCGTCGTCATGTTCGATCCTCGGGTCGCCGTACTTGTCGAAGTCTTGCTCATTGGCTACTCCATCCATTCCGAGGATCTTCCTTTTGCCTCTCATCATGACAACATGACTGGGCTTTGACGGGTCGGTAATGAAGAAGCATTGGTCCACTTGGGAAGCCAGTACCCATGGCTCATTTTTCGCGGTGACATTTGCGCCCGCGGTCTTGGATTTGGCTTCGGGTATAACCATGGTGGTGAAATACCGGTCTTCTTTTAGGACGCTCTTGGCCCATCTGACACGGAACATCGGGACCTTCTCTCCAGCGTAGCTCAGCTCCCAGATCTCCTCGATCCTTCCGTAGTATATGTCCTTGTCGTTACCGGTGTAGGATTCCATCGTTACCCCGGAGTTCTGATAACCATCGCTCTTCATGTCCTTGGCCTCGGTGTAGAATGTGTAGCCATTGATATCGTACGCCTCATAGGTAATCAGGTTGTGCTCGACGCCCTGTGACAAGGCGAATATGAGTTGTTCTTCCGCGGAAGAATCCTCATGTAAAGGGTACGACAGAAGCTTCTGCTTGAACCAACGCGTGAAACATGAGTTGTGCTCTTTGAGTATATCTCCGTCCGTCCTCTGTTGGCCTCGGTCATTGTACGTCTTCTTAATAAAGGTTTTGTGTTGTACCACCCAAGGATCGACCACGTCTATGTGTTGTAGCGCGACTAGGTTTGCTTTTTCAAAGTCGGCGAGTCGACCCTCGAAGTTGACATGAATTTCGCGACGACCCTCACAGTGACCCCATCCAGCGAGCCTGCCGAGGTGCCTGTTGACGGGCAGACCAACGGGGTTCTCGATGCCTAGATAATTCGTGCAGTAGGAGATGCACTCTTCGGTCAGAAAGCCCCTGGCTATGCTTCCCTCTGGACGTGACATGTTGCGAACGTATCCTTTGATGACACCATTCATCCTTTCGAACGACATCATGCTGTGCAGGAACGTCGGCCTGAGTTGGATGATATCGTCCATGATATGGACCAGCAGATGCAACATAACGTTGAAGAATGCGGGCGGGAAGTACATCTCAAGCTCGCATAGTATCACCACGATCTCTTCCTGTAGCCTTCTGAGTTGCCTCACGCCAACAGACTTTCGAGAGATGACGTCGAAAAAGTTGCATAGGCCAAATAGGGTTTTACGGACGTGCACGTCCATGATCCCATGGATTGCAACTAGAAGTATCTGCGTCATCAGCACATGACAGTCGTGAGACTTCATCCCGCTGAACTTCAGCTTCGCTGGGTCTAGGTATCTGCTTATCTTCCCCGCGTAACCGTAAGGAAGTTTTACTCCTACGAGGAAGGTGAAAAACTGCTCGATCTCCTCCTGACTTAGAGTGAAGCACGCGGGAGGGTAGTCATTTCTGGTCTTCTTGGCCTTCTTGCCTTTGCGACGACTTTCCGTGTCCTGCTTCGCCTCATCATCATCATGATCATCATATATAGCGTGAAGCTCCTGCTTGATGCCCATTGATTTCAAGTCTGCCCTTGCTTTCGGCCCATCTTTGGTCCTCTCTGGCATGTTGAGCAAGGTACCAAGCAGACTCTCGCACACGTTCTTCATGATATGCATGACATCAAGGCTGTGAGGCACACGGTGGATCTTCCAGTATGGCAAGTCCCAGAAAACAGACCTCGTTTTCCATACCTTCAGCAGCGGCTCTGGCGCCTTTCGCTTCTTTCCCGGCTCTGGCGCCTTTTGCTTCTTTCCCAGCAGTGGGCTGTCTTTCCAATTTTTCAACAGCTCGTCTATTTCCTCGCCGCTCCTCGTACACGGGCGTCCTCGGGGTTCGGTTTCACCATCGAACAGATCCTTGCGTTTTCTCCACGGGTCATCGTCGGGAAGCCACCTTCGATGTCCCATGAACACGGTTTTCGAAGACCCGGGATCTCTATCTAGCTGGCGATACGTTGTGTCATCCATGCACCTGACGCATCCAGAAAATCCGTGGACCACCTGCCCCGCGACATATCCGTAACCGAGATAGTCGTGCACCGCCGTGAGCAGCGCGGCTCTCATAGGGAAATATTCTTTTTTTGCGGCATCCCACGTATTGGCTGGCGTTTTCCACAGCGTGTCAAGCTCCTCTTTAAGCAGCCCCAGATACAGATTGATGTCGTTCCCTGGTTGTTTCGGTCCTTCAATTAGCATACTCATGTGAATGTACTTCCTCTTCATGCACAACCAGGGGGGAAGGTTGTACATCCACACAAACACAGGCTAGGTGCTATGTGTGCTTCTCTGGCTGCCAAACGGATTGACTCCATCGGTGCTCGCGCCCAGCATGATGTTCCTTGGATCGTTCCCAAATTCTGGGTCTTCGAAGTTCAACGCTTGCCACTGGCTCGCATCCTTAGGGTGACTCAGCATCTTGTCTTTTTTATCTATCTCCGGATCATTTGCATCATCTTCTCGCTTCTTCTCCTCCCTATCCGCGTGCCAACATAGGAGCTTTGCTACCTTAGGGTCCGCGAAATACCGCTGCAGACGAGGAGTGATCGGAAAGTACCACACCACTTTTCGAGGAGCTTTCTTCCTCTTCTTCTATCGAGTGACGCCGCACACCGGACATATGGTAGACTCCGCGTGCTCATCCCGATAAATGATGCAATTGTTCATGCACACATGGTATTTCACGTGCGGTAAATCCAGAGGACACACGATTTTCTTCGCCTCCTCCAAACTGGTCGGGCACTTGTTCCCCTCGGGAAGACGTTCGTGCCAGAATGACATGTTCTCGTCGAAGCATGCGTCGGTCATTTTGTGTTTTACCTTCATCTCCAGAGCCATGAGCGTTACTTTCAGGCGGGTATCCTCGGGCATGCATCCTTCATACAATGGAGTAACCGCGTCTAACTCAAGTTGATCCATCTTGGCTTTCTCTCGGGTGGCAGCTCTTGCGTTATCCGTCTGCTTGAGAAGCAGCTCTTGAATATGAGGGTCCTGCACCCAGCCCATCGATGGTCCAGCGTCGTCTGCTCCGCCGGCATCATCATCTTCATGATCATGCCCGTCGTCTGCTCCGGCATCTTCCTCATCATCATGTCCTGCATCTTCTACATGATGACTGTGTACAGCATCACCGTCGTGATCATCTCCTGGGGATTCTTCGTCTTCTCGCCCGCCTGAGCCGCGGTGGTTGTCTTGCTGCCCTTCCTCATTTCTTGCCCGGCCCCCATGGACGACTTCGTAGTCATCTTCATCACCTTGCCACCGATAGCCATCCATGAAACCACGCAAGAGCAGGTGGTCCCGCACCTGCCCGGATTCTGCGTCCGCAATAAGGCTCTTCATCTTGCATCTTCGACACGGACATCTTATCTCCGTCTCGTTCTTTTGAAGCATCTCGGCCTTCGCGGACCTCAAAAACCTATTCACGATGCCTTCGGTCATCATGCGGACCATGGTCGCCTGCGGGGTAGAGCAAAACGATATTTTAGAACTAAGAAAAAATTTGGCATGACTTTCCCTAAAAATAGGACCAAAAAGAATGCTTAATGCCAAAATTCTCGCCGAAACGAAAATGAATCAACATTCCGGCAAAATATTGGCAACTATCGAATTTCAAATATCGGTACACCTCCAAACACAAACACATATGCAACACCACAAACATATGCAACACCACGAACATACATAGATCTAGCTAGGCCATAAAAAGTGCATGTGCACATTGTTGTAGGGAGAACAACATAAATATAGCTTCCCCCTTACTTACCTATCAAAACAAGGTAATTTAACCACTTAAATTGAATGAATCTATGGTGGAAATGAGGTGAAAAAGAGGAGGCACCCAAGACAAGGAGGAGGTGGAGAGAATGAAGTGGGGAGAAAGTGAGTGTGGGTAGGAGAGGCTATCCAAAATATCTTGTTGCTGCCCACTTACTAATGGTGCACCAACTCTAAATGCTCCATTAGTAATCCAGGTTACTAATGGTGCACCTCTTGTTGGTGCGCCATTAGTAGTTTTGCAAAAAAAAATACTAATGGCGCACTGCCCACAGTGCGCCATTACTAGTTTAAACTAGTAATGGCGCACGGTGGAACAGTCGCCATTAGTAGTTTTTAAAAAAAGGGAATAAAAAATATAATAAAAAAACAACATTAGTGGCGCACTTTCCGACAGGTGCGCCAGTACTAGTTACAACTAGTAATGGTGCACTGTGTCTAGATGCGCCATTAGTATGTTTGGACAGGCGCACTAGTTAAAAACAATTGATACTAATGGCGCACCCGGGGCGAGGTGCGCCATTAGTAGTTTCAACTCTAATGGCGTATCAGAAGGTGGTGCGCCATTAGCCGCTTGTCTGGTGTGCCATTAGTGTCAATCCCATCTATAGCCCTTTTTCTAGTAGTGTCAGCCGGAGCCCAGATTGGATCCGCCAAGGTTCCGCCTTGTGGCGGCGGAGTTTCATCCGAGGAGATGGCTTATGATTTTTTCCTCATCGAAAGACTCCATATAGCAGAAGATGGCCATTGGAGGGCCACTAGGGGGCCCACAAGGTAGGGGGCACGCCCAGGGGGTAGGGCGCGCCCGCCACCCTCGTGGGCAGGGTGTGGCCCCCCTGGTGAACTTCTTGCGCTCAGTATTTTTTATATATTCTGAAAATGTCTTCCGTGAAGTTTCATGACTTTTGGAGCTGTGCAGAATAGGTCTCTAATATTTGCTCCTTTTCCAGCCCAGAATCCCAGCTGCCAGCATTCTCCCTCTTTATGTAAACCTTGTAAAGTAAGAGAGAATAGGCATAAGTATTCTGACATAATGTGTAATGACAACCCATAATGCAATAAATATCGATATAAAAGCATGATGCAAAATTGACGTATCAACTCCCCCAAGCTTAGACCTCGCTTATCCTTAAGCGAAAGCCGAAATCGAAAAATATGTCGAGATAGAGGTGTTGATAAAAGTTAAATACGGACATGAGGGCATCATGATCACTCTTAGAACAACAACTTACATAATTCTTGTCATATGATTTCTTATGCTAGAGTAATAATTCAATCACAATTTCAAGTATGGATTGTAAACTTCATTGAAAACTAACAAACTATAATCTCAGTCATTGGAGCAATTGCAATTTATCATAACATAGGAAAGAGTCAATATATAAGAGCTTTTCAGCAAGTCCACATACTCAACTATGATATAGTCTTTCACAATTGCTGACACTCACGCAATACTTATGGGTATCGAGTTTTAATCGGACACGGAGAAAGATAGGGGCTCATAGTTTTGCCTCCCAACGTTTTACCTCAAGGGTAATGTCAACAATAATAGTTCATGAAAACTCACATCTAATTAGCCATATATACCAGGATCATTCCAACATATTGTGCTTGCCAAAGGATAAAATGTAAAAAGGAAGGGTGAAGATCACCATGACTCTTATGCAAGGTAGGAGGTAAAAGTAAAAGATAGGCCCTTCGTAGAGGGAAGCAAAGGTTGTCATGCGCTTTCATGGTTGGATGCACAAAATCTTAATGTGAAAGAACATCACTTTATATTGCCACTTGTGATATGGACCTTTATTATGCAGTATGTTGCTTTTATTTCTTCCATATCACACGATCGTATAAAGCTTATTTTCTACCACACTAATAAGTCATACATATTTTGAGAGCAATTTTTATTGCTTGCACCGATGACAACTTACTTGGAGGATCTTACTCAATCCATAGGTAGGTATGATGGACTCTTATGGCAAAACTGGTTTAAGGGTATTTGGAAGCACAAGTAGTATCTCTACTTGGTGCGACGAATTTGTCTAGCATGAGGGGGAAAGGCAAGCTCAACCATGTTGGATGACCCATGACAATATGATTTATCTCAGATGTAAGAAAACATAACCCATTACATTGTCTTCCTTGTCCAACGTCAACTCTTTAGCATGTCATATTTTAATGAGTGCTCACAATCATAAAAGATGTCCAAGATAGTATATTTATATGTGAAGACCTCTCTTTCTTTATTACTTCCTATTAATTGCAACGATGACCAAAACTATGTTTGTCAACTCTCAACAACTTTTATTGATCATACTTTTTCTATGTGAGCTCATTACTCTCCATAAGATCCATATGATCTCTTTGTTTCTTTTTTATTGTTTCTCTTTTCTTTTATTCACTTAGGATCATGGCAAAATAATCAAGCCCTTGACTCAACACTAATCTTTATTATATATAGCTCACAGACTCGATTACATAGAGGGATCATAAAGCAAAACTCAAAACTAGATCATGCCATAAACTTTATTCTACTAGATCAAGATATTACCAAAAGGGTCGAACTAAGAAAAATGGTAAAGATAAAAGTGATGGTGATACGATACCGGGGCACTCCCCCAAGCTTGGCAGTTGCCAAGTGGAGTGCCCATACCCGATGCTCAATTCTTCTTTGTTGGTGGAGAAGGTGATGGTTTTGTTGATGGCATAGGTTTCTTCCTTAATTTACGCTTGAGGACAGAGTTTTGGTCCCTTAGGTCATCGATCTCCTGCTCCAGGCTCAATATCTTTTTGCATAGTTCGTGCTTGTTTTCCTGCAAGAGGCGAAAAGGGATAAACTCAATCTTAGGTTTCTTTACTCTATCCGGGAGGCTTGACTTTTTGAACTCCACATGCATGTCCCCAGGTTGAGGTAATGGGACTTCGTCTTCTTCTGAGCTCATCTCCTCCCTTCCCTTGGCTTCATAGTCCTCTTCTTCTTCCGTAGTCCAACGACAATGCTCCACATCCCCATAGACCTTAGGATCTGCAAGGTAATCAGTCACATAGCTTTCTCCTTCCGAATTTTGGGACAACATGTTGCTCTAATCTGCAGTAGGACAGCTCGAAACAAAAACAAAGAATATTTGCATGATACAGGAGTCAAAACCCCCAGGAGATTATATAATGAATTTTTACCAACCATAATACGTATTGTGCAAGAAAACGGTGTCCGTAGAGCGCACGAGGTGCCCACGAGGTAGGGGGGCGTGCCAAGTAGGGTAGGGCGCGCCCTCCACCCTCGTGGAAGCCTCGTGTCCTTCCCAGACTGCTTCTTATTTTTCTATTTTTCTAAATATTCCAAAACAGAGAAATATTGCCTTAAAAACTGTTTTGGAGTCGGTTTACTTACTGTACCACGTACCTATTCCTTTTCGGAGTCTGAAACGTTCCGGAAAGTGTCCCTTATGTATTCCTCCGGGGTTACGATTTCAATAACATTGGTTTCAACATTTATGGGATTACCTGAGTTATAATGTTTGATTCTTTGACCGTTCACCACCTTCGGATTTGTGCCTTCGAAGTTGTTAATTTTTATGGCACCGGAATGATAGACCTCCTCGATATCATAAGGACCTTCCCATTTAGAGAGAAGTTTTCCTGCAAAAAATCTTAAACGAGATTTGTATAGCAATACATAATCACCTACATTAAACTCACGCTTTTGTATCCTTTTATCATGCCATCTTTTAACTTTTTCTTTAAACAACTTGGCATTTGCATAGGCTTGGGTTCTCCATTCATCGAGTGAGCTAATATCAAATAACCTCTTCTCACCGGAAAGTTTAAAATCATAATTGAGCTCTTTAATAGCCCAATATGCCTTGTGTTCTAGTTCAAGAGGTAAGTGACATGCTTTTCCATAAACCATTTTATACGGAGACATACCCATAGGATTTTTATATGCAGTTCTATAGGCCCATAATGCATCATCAAGTTTCTTGGACCAATTATTTCTAGACCTATTGACAGGCTTTTGCAAAATTAATTTGAGCTCTCTATTACTCAATTCTACTTGACCACTAGACTGAGGGTGATAAGGGGATGCAATTCTATGATTAACATCATACTTAGCAAGCATTTTACGAAAAGCACCATGAATAAAATGTGAACCACCATGAGTCATTAAATATCTAGGGACTCCAAACCTTGGAAAAATAACTTCTTTAAGCATTGTGATAGAAGTGTTATGATCAGGACTACTAGTTGGAATAGATTCTTCCCACTTAGTAACGTAATCGACATCAACTAAAATATGTGTATAACCATTAGAGGCAGGAAAAGGTCCCATATAGTCAAAGCCCCAAACATCAAATGGTTCAACAATGAGTGAATAGTTCATAGGCATTTCTGGACGTCTACTAATATTACCAATTCTTTGACATTCATCACAAGATAAGACAAACTTACGGGCATCCTTGAAGAGAGTAGGCCAATAAAAACCAGATTGCAATACCTTATGTGCAGTTCTATGTCCAGCATGGTGTCCTCCATAAGCTTCGGAGTGACACTTGCGTAGGATCTGTTCCTGTTCATGCTTAGGTACACAACGTCTAATAACACCATCTACTCCTTCTTTAAAAAGATGTGGGTCATCCCAAAAGTAATGTCTCAAATCATAGAAGAACTTTTTCTTTTGCTGGTATGTGAAACTAGGTGGTATGAATTTGGCAACAATGTAATTAGCATAATCAGCATACCATGGAGCAGTATGAGAAGAATTTATGACATTTAATTGCTCATCAGGAAAGCTATCATCAATAGGTAGTGGCTCGTCAAGCACATTTTCTAACCTAGACAAGTTGTCTGCAATGGGGTTATTAGCTCCCTTTCTATCAACATGTAAATCAAATTCTTGTAGCAAGAGAACCCATCTAATAAGTCTAGGTTTAGCAGCTTTCTTTTCCATAAGATATTTAATAGCAACATGATCAGTGTGAATAGTTACTTTAGAATCAACAATATAAGGTCTGAACTTATCACAAGCAAATACAACTGCTAAGAATTCTTTTTCAGTAGTAGCATAATTTCTTTGAGCATTGTCTAGGGTTTTACTAGCATATTGAATAAGGTTTAATTTCTTATCAACTCTTTGCCCTAGAATAGCACCTACAGCATAATCACTAGCATCACACATAATTTCAAAGGGTAAATTCCAATCACGTGGCTGAACAATAGGTGCAGAGATCAATGCTTTCTTAAGTATTTCAAATGCTTCTACACAATCATCATCGAAGACAAATGGTATATCTTTTTGTAATAAATTAGTCAGAGGTCGAGAAATTTTTGAGACGTCCTTAATGAACCTCTTATAGAATCCGGCGTGACCAAGGAAACTTCTCATACCATTGATGTCCTTGGGGCATGGCATCTTTTCAATAGCATCAATCTTGGCTTTACCAACTTCAATACCTCTTTCAGAAACTTTATGCACCAATACAATACCTTCATTAACCATAAAGTGGCACTTTTCCCAATTCAAGACAATATTAGTTTCTTCACATCTCTACAAAACTCAATCAAGGTTGCTTAAGCAATCATCAAAAGAAGATCCATAGACAGAGAAATCGTCCATGAAAACCTCACAAATATTTTCACAAAAGTCAGAGAATATAGCCATCATGCATCTTTGAAAGGTAGCAGGTGCATTACATAAACCAAAAGGCATACGTCTATAAGCAAAAGTACCAAAAGGGCAAGTAAAAGTAGTCTTTGATTGATCCTTGGCTGACACAGGTATTTGAAAGAAACCATAATAACCATCTAGAAAGCAAAAATGTGTATGGTTGTATAATCTTTCTAGCATTTGATCGATAAAAGGTAAGGGGTAATGATCCTTTTTAGTGGCCTTATTTAATTTGCGGAAGTCAATTACCATCCTATAACCTGTAATAATTCTTTGAGGAATCAATTCATCATTATCATTAGGAATGACAGTAATACCTCCCTTCTTAGAGACACAATGGACATGACTTACCCACTGACTATCAGCAACGGGATAGATTATACCTTCCTCAAGGAGCTTTAATATTTCCTTTCTTACCACTTCTTTCATTTTAGGATTCAACTATAGTTGATGGTCACGAACTGGTTTGGCATCTTCCTCTAATTTTATTTTGTGTTGACACAGAGTGGGACTAATGCCCTTAAGATCATCAAGAGTATATCCAATAGCAGCACGGTGCTTCTTCAGAGTTTTCAATAATCTCTCTTCCTCATGCTCTGAAATGTTAGCACTAATAATAATAGGATATATCATTTTCTCATCAAGATAAGCATATTTAAGAGTATCAGGCAACGGTTTAAGCTCAAACACGGGATCATCCTTGGGTGGAGGAGGATGCCCTAGGATTTCAATAGGCAAATTGTGTTTCAGAATAGGTTCCTGTTTAAAGAATACTTCATCTATTTCCCTTCTTTCATTCATAAACATATCATTTTCATGGTCTAGCAAATATTGTTCTAAAGGATCACTAGGAGGTACGGCAATAGAAGCAAGACCAATAATTTCATCCTTACTAGGTAATTCTTCTTCACGGTGTTGTCTACTAAATTTAGAGAAATTAAATTCATGAGACATATCATCTAAACTGATAGTAACAACATCCTTTTTGCAATCTATCTTAGCATTAACAGTGTTTAAGAAGGGTCTACCAAATATAATGGGACAAAAGCTATCTTGTGGGGAACCAAGAACAAGAAAATCAGCAGGATATTTAGTTTTCCCACACAAGACTTCAACATCTCTAACAATTCCCATTGGTGAAATAGTATCTCTATTGGCAAGTTTAATTGTGACATCAATATCTTCTATCTCAGCAGGTGCAATATCATGCATAACTTCTTTGTATAAGTCATAAGGTATTGCACTAGCACTAGCACCCATATCACATAAGCCATGATAACAATGATCTCCTATTTTAACAGAAATAATAGGCATGCCTACCACAAGTCTGTTTTTATCTTTTGCACTGGGTTTGGCAATTCTAGCAGTCTCATCAAGGAAATGAATAACATGCCCATCAATATTATCAGACAAGAGATCTTTAACAATAGCAATATCAGGTTTAACTTTAATTTTCTCAGGAGGTGTATAAGTTTTAATATTGCTTTTACGAACCATAGTTGAAGCTTTAGCATGATCCTTTATCCTAACAGGGAAAGGTGGTTTCTCAACATAACAAGTAGGAACAATAGGATCATTATAAGTGATAGTCTTTTCTTCCACTTTAATAGGTGCAGCTACTTTTACTTCTATGGGAGGATGATATTTAAACCACTTCTCCTTGGGGAGATCAACATAATTTGCAAAAGATTCACAGAAAGAAGCTACAATTTCAGAGTCAAGTCCATATTTAGTGCTAAATTTACGGAAAACATCGGTATTCATAAAAGATTTAACACAATCAAACTTAGGTGTCATACCTGACTCCTTTCCTTCGTCGAGGTCCCAATCTTCAGAGTTGCGTTTAATTCTTTCCAATAAATCCCATTTGAATTCAATAGTGTTCATCATAAAAGAGCCAGCACAAGAAGTATCGGGCATGGTGCGATTGTTATCAGAAAGCCGAGCATATAAATTTTGAATAATCATCTCTCTTGAGAGCTCATGATTGGGGCATGAATATAACATTGATTTAAGCCTTCCCCAAGCTTGAGTGATGCTTTCTCCTTCGTGAGGCCAAAAATTATATATATAATTGCGATCACGATGAACAAGATGCATAGGATAAAACTTCTGATGAAATTCTAATTTCAATCGTTTGTAGTTCCATGACCCCGTATCATCACATAGCCTATGCCATGTCAATGCATCTTCCTTCAAATATAAAGGGAAGACCTTCTTCTTAACAACATCTCCGGGTACACCTGCAAGCTTAAATAATCCACAAACTTCATCCACATATATTAGGTGCTCATTAGGATGCGTTGTTCCGTCTCCTACAAAAGGATTAGCTAGCATTTTTTCTATCATACCCGAAGTAATTTCAAAGCAGACATTTTCATTTTTAGTAGGATCAGTGGGTTGAGGAGAAACTCTTTGCTCTACTGGTCGGGGTGAAGATACCTCGAACAAGCCCCTCAGAGGATTACTTTCCATAGTAACAAGTGATAGTAAATTTCAGCACACCATATAAATTTTTCCTTACCAAATTCCACCTACCAAAGGCGCTTCACTCCCCGGCAACGGCGCCAGAAAAGAGTCTTGATGACCCACAAGTATAGGGGATCTATCATAGTCCTTTCGATAAGTAGGAGTGTCGAACCCAACGAGGAGCAGAAGGAAATAATAAGCGGTTTCCAGCAAGGGATTCTCTGCAAGTACTGAAATAAGTGGTAACAGATAGTTTTTGTGATAGGATAATTTGCAATGAGAAACAAGTAACAAAAGTAAATAAAGTGCAGCAATGTGGCCCAATCCTTTTTGTAGCAAAGGACAAGCCTGGACAAACTCTTATATAGAGAAAAGCGCTCCCGAGGACACATGGGAATATTGTCAAGCTAGTTTTCATCACGTTCATATGATTCACATTCGGTGCTTTGATAATTTGGTATGTCGGTGGACCGGTGCTTGGGTACTGTCCTTACTTGGACAAGCATCCCACTTATGATTAACCTCTATTGCAAGCATCTGCAACTACAACAAAAGAATTAAGGTAAACCTAACCATAGCATGGAACATATGGATCCAAATCAGCCCCTTATGAAGCAACACATAAACTAGGGTTTAAGCTTCTGTCACTCTAGTAACCCATCATCTACTTATAACTTCCCAATGCCTTCCTCTAGGCCCAAATAATGGTGAAGTGTTATGTACTCGACGTTCACATAACACCACTAGTGGAGAGACAACATACACCTCATCAAAATATCGAACGAATACCAAATTCACATTACTACTAATAGGAAGACTTCTTCCATGTCCTCGGGAACAAACGTAGCTACTCACAAAGCATATTCATGTTCATAATCAGAGGGGTATTAATATGCATATAGGATCTTAACATATGATCTTCCACCAAATAAACCAACTAGCATCAACTACAAGGAGTAATTAACACTACTAGCAACCTACTAGTACCAATCCCAGACTTGGAGACAAGAATTGGATACAAGAGATGAACTAGGGTTTTGAGAGGAGATGGTGCTGGTGAAGATGTTGATGGAGATTGCCCTCTCCCGATGAGAGGAACGTTGGTGATGATGATGGCAATGATTTCCCCCTCCCGGAGGGAAGTTTCCTCGGTAGAACAGCTCTGTCGGAGCCCTAGATTGGATCTGCCAAGGTTCCGCCTCGTGGCGACGGAGTTTCGTCCGAGGAGATGGCTTATGATTTTTCCCTCATCGAAAGACTCCATATAGCAGAAGATGGCCATCGGAGGGCCACCAGGGGGCCCACGAGGTAGGGGGCGCGCCCAGGGGGGTAGGGCACGCCCGCCACCCTCGTGGGCAGGGTGTGGCCCCCCTGGTGAACTTCTTGCTCTTAGTATTTTTTATATATTCTGAAAACGTCTTCCGTGAAGTTTCATGACTTTTGGAGCTGTGCAGAATAGGTCTCTAATATTTGCTCCTTTTCCAGTCCAGAATCCCAGCTGTCGGCATTCTCTCTCTTTATGTAAACCTTGTAAAATAAGAGAGAATAGGCATAAGTATTGTGACATAATGTGTAATAACATCCCATAATGCAATAAATATCGATATAAAAGCATGATGCAAAATGGACGTATCAGGGATCTCCACGGTAAGGTATCTGGCCACTCGAAGCTTTGCGATATCCTCCTATGTAATGGAGGAAGCCACCCATCAACCTTGAGGGCTGGGTTCAGACATGATGGGGAATCTTGGAGCAATGAAGTCGAACCTTGGGTGCTAGAACTCGATGTTGGAAAGGTTGAGGAGAGGTTTGGCGTAAAAAGACGGCCCTTGGTTACTTTATAAAGGCACTGGGTATTGAATGCCTCCTCCTGAGCCTGAAGACTTGCCTATTCCTAAGAAATCTTTCCAACATAATGGTTGGGTTACCCATGATCGTATTGATGACAATCTCACAATAAGTGGACACGATCTCTGCTTCGACAGGACGTGCCAATAACAACCACGCCTCGAAACGTGGAATGGCAGAATAGGAAACGGTTCGAAAAAATAACAAGGCGAGCGTGATGTCACGTTATAGAAATTATTATCAGCGGATTGGACTCATAAAATGCTATACTCTACGGCTATGGTAGTTGTGTTGCAGGTCCGGACACTGTCGTTTCGTCCAAAGACTATCCTGAAGTATTCGGAAAGGGGAACCCGCCTTGCAATGCCGAAGACAATCTGCGCGCCGGACACCTCGTCATTGAAGCCTGGTTCAGGGGCTACTAAGACACTCATGGACTAAGGGGTCCTCGGGCGGCCGCCCTGTTGGACATGGGCAGGACTAATGGGCTGTGAAGAAACAAGACCGAAGACTCTGTCTTGTGTCCGGATGGGACTCTGCTTGGAGTGGAAGGCAAGCTTGGCGACCCAATATGAACATTCCTTTCTCTGTAACCGACCTTGTACAAACCTAGACCCCTCTGGTGTCTATATAAACAGGAGGGCTTAGTCCGGATAGAGCGACAATCACAATCATAGTCATACAGGCTAGGCTTTTAGGGTTTAGCCATCTCGATCTCGCGGTAGATCAACTCTTGTAATACTCATATTCATCTAGATCAATCACGCGGGAAGTAGGGTATTACCTCCATAGAGAGGGCCCGAACCTGGGTAAACATCATGCCCCCTGCCTCCTATTACCATCCACCTTAGACGCACAGTTCGGGACACCCTACCCGAGATCCGCCGGTTTTGACAACGACAGGTATCGGTAGGCGCTGCGGCGGTACCACTGCCACAGCGTCCGCTCAAGGACGCTTGAGGTGGGTGATCTTGTCATGAGGCGGGTGCAATCCAGGTAAGGGCTGCACAAGCTCTCACCCATGTGGCAGGGCCCGTTTCGGGTTGCCCGCGTCTCCAGGCCTGGCGCCACAGGACGGTATCCCCATCCAGAATGACTGGAACATCTAGCACCTCCGGAAGTTCTACCCATGAAGCAAGGCCCGGGGCCTGTGAAGCAAGGCCCAGTGTCCGTGAAGATCTCTGCTCGTGAGACTCTCACATAATAATGAGTGGGGCTATACACGCCCCGGAGTCTCTGGAGTGCCGCCCTCAGGCTTCGGGGGCTCCCTCCCACATCCTAGTGGCAGTAGTTCGCTCCGCGCTGGTGAGAAGACAAGAAGACTAGACTAGGTGTCGGACGTGGCTTTTCATTTGCTTTCCGCAGTTGGCTTGCCCCTTTTTAGTGAGAATTTGCTTTGTGGTGTTCCTTGCTGGCCTGGTTCCATTGCCTTTTTGCCTCCTTTTCTGCCCTCGGTTCCTCATTTTTGACCCATACTCTCCCTCGCATGCCTCGCGAGGGGGCTGGAGAGGTGCCCTCATGTGCATTTTCCTGTTCTTGGCAAGGCACCCTCACTCGAGCTCGCAAGCTGGCGCACCCCTCTCAATCCGTGCCCCCCGGGTACCGTGATGTGAAGCGCTGGGTCATGGCCGACAGTGCCTGCGACCAGGATTCGGAAGATTAAGAATTTCCTAACGAATTTTTGCAGTACCCAGACGCCTTCCGAGCACAGGAGGCCTCGCCGGGCACTAGGGAATGAGCGCCTTGCGAGACGGAAACTACTTCGAGCACGTCAACCTGAGTTATTCCTACGCGCCTACATAAAACGTTGATGCTGCAACATGACACAAGAGCGATAAACATAGCACATGCACATGGAAATCATAGTTGTTGCACGCCCCAGCGGGGCCCCATACTTGTCTCTCTCTTAATGCAGGAAGGAAAGGAAGAACGAAACAAAAGCGACAGGTGCACCCGCGACAGTTCGTGAGGATGGTCCCATGGATCTCTCCTGAGCTCAGCCAGACCCCTCCTCACCCTTCACTGGAGCGCGGCAACGAGACAACCCGCTGCCACCTTCGAAGCGGGCGCGGCGGCCTGGCGGCTAGTCATAGCTGCCGCTGCTGGAGTTGTCGCTGGAAGAAGAGTCGCCATAGATGGACGAGCCATGGCCAGCGCCGAGGGCGAGCCCGCCTTCACTCTCGTCACGGCCGTCGCCGAGGCCGAGCACCTCACTGCCGGTGTTGTCCTCAAGGCAACACCTGACGTGGTGGCCATATTCCTCGAACACCCTCACATAGAGGGTCGCATGGCCATCGTACTTCAAGTGGAGGGAGCACCGCCGGCCCAGGCCACGCGCACGGGGCAAACTTCTGCCAGCCATGGGCTAGGGCTGCGTTCCCTATGATGGAGACCTAGACCGCGACCCATGAAGCCTTGCTGCAGTAGCCGTCTGCCTGCAGCCAGAGACCGCCTGGACCGGTGGCTAGCAGGCAACACTTCCACCGAGTGGAAGCGCGGCCTGGGAGGTCGCGCAACCATGGCGCGCCTCCCTTCATCGACGGGGCTGCCACGACCTGGGTGACCACCACCATGTGAAGAGGCACCGCCACAGCCATGAGGGGCCGCGGCAGGGGTCGTGGTGTACCTGTGGGGACGGTCACGCCCCTCTTGGGTGGTGGTTAGCCAGGCCCCTCCTGGCGAGCCTTCCCCTTCTTTGCGGTCGAGAGCCTATTTGCGGGCGCCATGGATGTCGCTGCGGGCAGTGAAGCGTGGAAGAAGAAGGAGCGGGAGAAGCGAAGGAAGAGATGGGTGACAGGGGCTCCGCCCCCCTCTTCAAATTTATAGCCAAGGGGAGGCCTACCATCGGCCTCCACGATCTAAGGTAATAATGATGTTTTTCTGCATGCAGCAAGGACTCGTCAAGTCACGCAGTTGCCAAGGCAGCGTTGGAAAGCGGAGACACCCGCGTCCAATCACTCACCACGCGCCAACTGAAGCCGCATGCTATTGGGGCCCGCGGTGCTCCGCACTTGCCCTTTGGCTTCGCCTCGAAGCCAAGTCCGAGCGCGCCTTTGGCCCAGGGCCTACTGTCGGTGTTCTGGAAATGGGGGTCCCCATAATTGCCTGCCTACGGCCTGCGGCGTGGGTCCACCAGCGGTCATATATGGCCCATCTTCACCAGCAAACAGTCAAGACCCTCGCAAGGGGCCAAGCCTCACAAGGCGGACGATGCAAGACCTCCTTAGGGATGGTCTCACTAGGCCGGCTCGCGAGGGGCGGAGAGATCAAGGCGAGGGACACCTCGTGAGGTCCCTGTGATGTAAGCCATGACAACTGGAGCTAGGCGGGCGCCAGCGTGTAGTGTCCTCGTTTCCTCATTCGTACTAAAGGGGCAAGCGAAGGCAAGGAGTCCCGAGGCATCAGGAAAAGGTTTCCATACCGGTGCAAAGAGACCAAGACTAGCATGACGATAGGACGGAGGTCACCGTGGAGCCCAAGATGGCGTCACTACCAGAGCCTTTGGCACGCGAAGACCACCTTTAGTTAGGATAACTTGTACTAGTTGTCTCCCTTCGAATTTGCCCGTTGTTGGATCCCTTCCCGCTCAATATTTGGGGAGAGGACCAGGGCCTCTATAAATAGGACTAGCCACCATAGTAGGAGGGATGGAGATCGAGATCATCCTCAACCACTCAAGCTCACCAAGCACAAGAACACCTCTCCTTAGGAGGCTGTTCTTCCCTTGTAACTATTCATCCTCAGACCAAGAGGCAATCCACCACACCACACTGGAGTAGGGTATTACACCACATCGATGGCCTGAACTAGTATAAACCTTGTCTCCTCTTGTTCTTTGGGTTCGTCGAGCTAGGCCGTGAGATCACGACGTCCGCGAGCTAGAGAGGGGGGAGAGATCTTTGTGCGCACTCCAGTGTTCGAACCTCAAGGGTTTTGCCAGAACCTGAAATCCGACAGTGCCGAAGACCATCTTCCCCAAAGGCTTCGTTAATCCGAAGCCTAATGCTCCATCCGTTGCTTTTAGAAGGAAGAGAACCAAGCAAGCTGAAGCTGAAGCCAAGAAGCATGAGCACCATGAGGCTTCTGATGCCGCTCCCTCCCAGAACAGGCAAAAGACAAAGTCTTCCAAGGCTTCACGAAGGGCACAAGGACCAGTGTCTTCATCTGCTCCTCCAGAGCCATTGCTTGTGAAGCCCATATCTATTTCTTTACCTGCCTTCTCAAACCAAGAATGAAGAATGGTTGTGCATGAGCCTCCTCCCACACAGGTACATCGAGCTGCTATACAAACGGTTTTAAACCCCTTTCCGCGATGGCATTTTAAACCATCACCAAGTGAGTGTGTGCGATAGAGGGGGTCCTTCCCACATGACACAAAAACCGTTTGGGATAGGGAGCCATGATCCATAAATTTTTCCCTATAAAACTGTTTTTGATATCTCGAATATCCGATATGCTCCATCATTGCTACTCATTTGTGCTCGTGTTGCCATCACAGTCGGTATTCTGTGGTGCTACATTTACCTTGCGCGACCCATCACAAATAGTTCACGATTATATAACGTGTACGATAAGCAGACAATCACACACATTTACTTTTCCTCGACTATATGTGATTCGATCTAAGAGTGCATATAGTTGTCACTATAAAATGATATGCAAAGCTTGAATATATCCCACACAATTCATCCATCGTACCCGCATCGGATGAAGACCTATCGCATGTGTTATTCTATGACCAAGCATTTGCGATATGCACAACATCATAAACAATCCATAATTGCCAAGCATGTGTGATAGGGTGACTTTCGCAAACATTTAATAAGAAGGAACTGTGTGCATGGTGTTGTTAATCTCACACGTTTTTAGTTGGTTGATCGTGTGGGCGGTAGAGATTGATCACACACGTAGTGGATCCGTGAAACGTGTCTGATCTCCATGTTTATCGCAGACGTCTTGCTTTTGCAAACCGTGTGTAGTGTAATCCCTTATTTAATCCCTAATTTATCCATGCATTTAAAAATCATAGATTTTGAATTTGTAAGTAGCCAACCACTTATTTCATATCAAACCATGTTTATTACAAAATACAGGTTCAACCACGAATGCATAATTCTATGCACAGGTACGTATCCTGAAGAACTACAAAAGCACCAAGAAAAGAATGATGAACTATAGTTGTACTAAAAACATTCTGGTTGCTGGAGAAGGTGAAGTGTAATGCCCATATTGTGCCCTCCTCCATGCGTAGTGTGCGCACGACTCTAGGCCAACCCCTTGTGATGGCTGCCCACCCATCCTTCCTATCTTCATTAGGACTTCCCGATGCTCATTGTAGTCTCGATGAAATACTTTTTCCTTCATTGCATGTCCAACAATCATGTACTTTGCGAGGTAATCTTGAGTAAACTACTTTGGGAACCACTGTAAAAGAAAAAGATTCATACATTGTTGTCTAACAACTAATTATGGGAAGTGAAAAGAGAAGGCTGCAGAGTTTGTAGTGACCATCCTACAGCTCACAGTTCTGTTGGATAGAGTGTAAACAAATAATTTGCTTGCCACCGTTCGTATCTTTTTGCTAATAATCCTTCTTAGTTTCCTAACTTGATGCTTGTTCATGAATATCTCATTGCCCCATACACAAAAAGGGTCGATGCATGGATCTTTGCCAAGGGCATATGTACCTACAAGCAACAAGTAAATATTAGAAGCTAACAAGTGTCCAGGCCTGGATCTACAAGCACTACATTATGGAATGAAGGGGGGAGTACAAGCCGAGGGATGAAACTAACCTCGACGGAAAATGGTGGCCACTCCCGTTGTTGTCCTGCATAAGTAGTGGAAAGGCATGATAAGTACAACAACCTTAACATCAAACAAATATAGAAAAGGTAAACAACATCATCTCAAAATGATAGCTTGAATGTGTTGGTTTCAGCATGCTAATAAAGCAGATATAAAATGGAGGGGAATGTTAAGTGCATACAACAGGCTTAATTGCCATCAAATATTGCAATTCGGACTGGTATTGATGAAAATGAATAGAATGTAGCTCATGCTTAAACATTGCACTTGATAAATATGTAAAACTAAAATAAGTGGGATGTGTTAACTACACCAGGCATAACTGGAACCAAATATAGCCGTTTTAACTGGTATTGATGAAATCGAGCGACACAGTTCTGACTTGCACAAAATGAACATCACATTGTGAATGACTAAAATAAAAAGGCATAAATGATCAGTATAATAACCAACTATAGCCATTGAAAACTAGACAGAGTCTCACTGGAACCAACCTAAGAAGGAAATACGGATAAACATGCATATGCTTGAAAACTGGACAAATGTTCACTGAACCAACCTAATAAGCAAATACAGATAAACAAGGCATCTGCTTGAAAACTGGACAAATGCTCACTTCAACCAACCTAACAAGAAAATACAGATAAACAAGGCATCTACTTGAAAACTGGACAAATGCTCACTGCAACCAACCTAACAAGGAGATACATACAAAGAAGGCTTCTACTTGAAAACTGGACAAATGCTCACTACAACCAACCTAACAAACAAATACAGATAAACAAGGCATCTGCTTGAAAACTGGAAAAATGCTCACTACAACCAACCTAACAACCAAATATAGATAAACAAGGCATCTACATGATAACTGGATAAATGCTCACTACAACCAACCTAACAACCAAATACAAATAAACAAGGCATCTACTCACTATAAACAACCAAATATAGCCATTCGTGAAACTGAAGTGGACAATTCATACTTAAACATCACATAGCCCTATTGAACATTACATTTTTGCATAACTAAAATAATTAAACACGGCAAAAGCTACTACAATAAAGGGTACGGGTTGGCAAGCTACAAAGGGTAAGATTTGCTGATAGGATGTTGCCTCACATGTCATGGACGGGATCCTTCCAGTTGGAAGAGCACAGACCCATGGTCCGCTATCTGATGCGTAGATGGGCTGTTTCACCTCGTGGTCGTGGTCGATTAGATATGACTTGGCAATTGAGGATCCCAAGTCGCCGCCGTAGCACGTGTCCTTCAGAAATGACAAAATGGGGATACGCAAATCCTTGACCGCGTGGGGGAGGAGATCAGCGGCAGGGCTGTCAAAGAGATCGATGACGGTTGAACCAGAGGGGTTGGGGATAGACCACTTAACCTATGATATGGCCCACATGAAGCCATCACTATCGATGAGCTTGATGTCGTAGCCAGCTTTCCCGAGATATAGTAATATGCTAGCCCACTCTGTGAAGCCTTCGGCATGGCAACATAGTCAACGTCCTCGCCAGCTTCCGCGTCTAGGTGTTGCTCCAGGATCGACAGGTCGGGACGAATGGCAGCCACCTTGACGACGTCCGTCGGAGCGGTAATGATAAACCTCTTTTTGGTCAAACGCTTGTTGGGCTCCCTAGGATACATGGTCGGGCTTAGGCTTCGACTCTTTGGAGCAGGGGATGTGGATATGGCGGGAAGGGACACCGTAGGCCTCATAAAAAACTCAGGGGGGCAGGGCGACGGTATGAGAATCGGTGGGTAACTTGAACTTTGTTATCTAAGCTAGGAGGAACGGGCAGACTGGCAGGGGTTCACGCAAGTGGCGGAGAGCTAGGGTTCGAGGGGGAGGAGGGTGGGGGGACTGTGGAGGGGTGAAGGGGCGGGGTGGTGTTTGAGGATACCACGCGGCTATTGCAATTTTTAGTAATGGTGAGTGGAGATGGTGGTGGACGAGGAAGGGCGGCAGTTCAAATGCCTCGCCTACTGCAATTTTACAATAAGGTCAGTGCTGGAGGAGTGGGGGCGACGGTTGAAGTACCATGCCTACTAAAATTTGGGTAAAGGAATTGATGTGGGGTAGGAGCACCCAAGATCGCACATGGTCCAATAAGAATATGTGTGTATGATAATAAGGAAAATCGGCGGAACTGCCGATTTTTGCAACGCTCAAGGCGGGTAGTTTGTTTTTAGTTTTAGCTAGCTGGTCTATGGCACATGGTTCGTTCTAATTTTCGGATGCACACATGGAATTCAATCTAAATAAACAACCGCCTTTAGCTTGCGCATGTGGTGATTTTATAGAGCACTAGCATCACACACGATTAAGCTAATACCTCCACCTTTGCTCGCGCATGCGCAGTCGTCATGATTCATAGCGCACTTGCATCGCACACGGTTAAACCACTATCTCTGCCCCTGCTCGCACTTGCATAGTCATGGTGATTTCACAACCCACTAGTATCGCACATGGTTAATCCACTACCTACACCCTTAATCGTGCTTGCGCAGTCATGGTGATCACACAACACACTTGCATCGCACACGGTTAACCTAATACACCCATGTCCGTTGATCGTCATCCGAGTATTCGCAGCAAAAAACGTCAGAAAGGGTCAGAAGACAGCCACACAACATGTGGCCCAAATATATATGAATGAAAAGGGTGGTCTGTGATGTTCAAAATTCCAATGCACAACTTTGACCATGCGGGCCCACGATTGGGCGCATTGTCGAAGATTGATGAGAGGGACCAGAAGTCAAGAACCACCTAGAAGTGGCCAAATATATGTAGGAATATAGGGTGTGATGTTTAAAACTTAAAATACACAATGCACAAATTTGGTGGCACCTGCCTTGTAAACCCGAAAGCACCCGTAGATATATCTATAATAACATAATGTCGTAGCTACCTAGCTAGGGTGCTTGAGAAACCTCCCACTTCGTGTCAGTGGGGCGGATGCATGTACTCATACTTTGATCATACATGCATGTCGCCATGACCTACCATAAGACGGACCGGTGAATCTACTGCTTGGTCAAATGACAACTATTGTTCTCGATAAAAAATAGATAGAATATATATATATATAAACCGCTTGGGCCAATAGATTGAACCATCATAAAAAAATCACACAAGAGGGACCACAAAACCAGCACCGCCTGCATGCGGCCCAAAATGATGTACATTGGAAGGGGTGATGTGTGTTTTAATATCGAATAATGTACAATTTATATGTGGCACCTACCTCTCAATACAGACAACAGCCATGAATGCCAGGTAATTAAGGACGAGATACGCAGGGTACGGTGGCGGTCCAACCTACCAATCCAAGGGTGTGGGAGGGAATCCTAACAACGCATGAGCTCAAACTTTGCTTGAACGACATGTGACGGTGAACGACCCTAACACGAACTAGGAGGAATCCATTCATGACCAACACATAGCCCTCGTTATCGGTCAAAGGGATGATATATATACAACCGTGGAGCCCATAGATATGCGTGTCGTCACAAAAAACCGCACAAGGGAGACGTGGTCAATCAGAAGAGCCCCGATACACTGCACGTGACATGAAAATATATATGGGTGGTGTGTGATGTGTTCAAATCCCCAATTCATAACTTCGATGGGGCACAAACTACATTTCAAACCAAACACCGTACCCGACCCCAAGCCAGGTTCAATACATACGATGTTGGTTCCCCAAGTTCAAGGTGTAGGGAGGGTCATCCAACACATGCGCTCAAACATTATTTGATCTAACATGCCACATGTAGCAATAGGGAAACATCAGGGTCAAACCCTTCTCATATGTTGGGTCAAAGGGATAGATTGTGTGGGCCCCCTCGTTATGGGTCAAGGATGATATATATATATATAGACCTAAGGGAGCCCATAGATATGTGCGGCATCTATAAACTGCAGAAGGGAGATGTGCTCGATCAGAACACCCCATATACCTTGCATGCGGCCCGAAAAAATGTATGGGTCTGGTGTGTGATTTGTTCAAAATCTGAATGCACAACTTCGATGGGGCACCAACTACATTAGTAACATTACAAACTGAACATCATACCCCCCCAGCCAGGTTAGAGACGTATGGTGCTGGTTCCGCAACTTCGTGGAGGGTGGGGGCGTAGGGGTGTCGTCCAACGCATGTGGTGAAACTTGATTTGCTCTCACATAGCACACATAGCAAAGAGGAAACCCTTCTCGTGCATTGGGTCAAAGGGATAATTTGCGTGGGCCTACAAATGTCGACCATTCTTCGATTTTTGAGAACAAAAAATAACCAAAAAAAACATATTCTACAAATTAGCAAAACAAGGATCCCAAGGTTTATATAATCTTCATGGCAGGTCACTACAGAGACATTTAGATGATAAATGTCTATAATGACAGTATCATGGTGCTTTAATGAAGCTTGAGATATGCAACCTCCCACCTGGTCATCCATCCTTAGACTACTCTAGCCCCAGCACACTTAACTTCTGCATTCTATTCGACTAGATTAGCATATGGGAAGTCGCCCCTTGCTGATAAGAATTGCCTCCTTGCCTTTAAGGCGTTCACGCAGGTCACCCTATGGGACCTACTCCCATCTATCACACATGTTTATGCTTTTAGAAACTATGTGCAATATTTACATGGCTGGTGTGTCGTCGCCTAGCCTTCTATTAGCACTGACACTGGTAGTGGGAAACTGATGTGAGAAGAGGTGGGAAACCGTTGGGAGGTGTCGTCGACTTAACACGGCAGATGCCATAGCAAAAGGACTTAGGTGTGGATCCATCTCTACTCGGTTAGCTTGAAGGGGTTAAACGAGACAAGGGACACAGAGAGTTTACCTAGGTTCGGCCCCTCTCAATGACGTAAAAAGCCTAGTCATGCTTTAGGCTGTATTGCTTTGATTGCGATTACTATGGAGCGAATACGCTTAACCTAGTTCTCGTTTGATTGTTTCGTGAGTCAACCCGCCGTCGGGTCATCCCTTTATATACAGGTGGATGCCCGGTGGCTTACAGAGTGCCGGCCGGCTCACACAAACATGACAGTCTCGGTTTCTAACTAAGTCTGCCTTACAAAACAAGCTAAACATATGGCGGCCCATCCCTTTGGGCCCCAAGTCGCCTTCCGGGTCTTGGGCCTCCAATAAGCTTGCTTCATGAACCGCCATCTTCATAACTTCTTGGACCTTATCGGGCTTCTTCATCTCTAAGCCGCCAGTGGCGTGACCCGGCCCCTCCTGGGTGGGTCATACCCAATAGTTATATCCCCAACATTAGGCCGCAGGTTGCCTGTTCACATCAATCCTCACTACTTGACTTAGCAGAATCTTCCATTATCAGTTCCTCATGAGTTTGCTATAACCCGCCATGACGTCACCTCACAGAACCGCGGTAACCCGCCATGACATCAGACACATTAACTGCACACAAAGCCCAGGATATCTTTAACAAATCGTTATCTTTAATGAACCTCCGAAAATCAAGGCGTCTTTGTAGCCACATAATCATTTTCAGCCTCCTCGATTCCCGCGCATTCCATCTATTCACTTCCTTATAAATAGGGACATGGGGTCCTCCTTTTCACTTTTACCCTACCCCCTCGTCTTCATCTTCCTCCTTGCGACGCCCCAGTAGACCCGAGCTCTGCCGCCGCCGTCTTCCTCAAGCGTCCTCAACTCCGGCCGCTGCATCAACCTAAGCAGACCAGAAACCTGCAGCGTGCATCCACTTTTCATTAGCATCAGTAAGTCAAATTTTCCCCGTAATACATCTGCATGAGGGTTCTGCCGTTCGCCGGTGGTCCTCGCTGTTCTTCATTTTTCTCCTTAGAACATGTAGTTGGATCTGAACGCAACACTGCAGTTGTACGGTAGCACTTGTAGCATCCTTTTTCAATCGCAGAAAACACCTACTCTAGACCAGAGCCCATCTAAGTGCACGAGTCCTTTTGCTTCCGCCACCTTAGGTTTAGAATTTATTTTCTTTTCTGAACTATTCTAAATCCAAAATTATAGAACTGATCTGTGGGACCTATTTGTCCAACACTTAGCAAAAATTTCACTTATATGTATGTTGCACTGCAATCGTGTGGGCGGCTTATACGATAAGTTGTAACCCGCCATATAGCATTAGTCCCCTTTTTAAGCCACCAGTATATGTTCAAAATCTATATAACCCGGCATCATATTCCTGTTTAACCATGCTGACCTTTATAGCACTTATTCTTCTACATATGAACTGGCCTTGCATAATGCACTTACTTTTTGACCGCTGGCCGGCTTAATAGCATAACCTTAATCCGGCAATATTTTCCTTTCTAGGCTTTTATCAACAAAGTGACAAAAATTGTTACTTCATTCAACTGCGTCACGTCGAGGGTTACTGAGCAGACGCTGAATGAGCATGTTCAGGTGGGCATTTTAGACGCAAAGAACGTCATTCACTGGAGTGTCCTAGGAACTGAGACCACCCTTGACCCAAAAGAAGGCGAAGTTGTAGTCTTTACTGACCACATGCTCAGGGGGTTCACTCCACCCGGTTCCAAATTCTTTCGTGACATGCTGCATTTCTTCCAAATCCATCCACAATATATTGGGCCCAACTCTGTTTCAAACATCTGCAACTTCCAAGTCTTTTGCGAAGTGTATCTTCAACAGGAGCCCACTATCAAGTTGTTTAGGGAATTCTACTACCTAAACCGCCAGACCGAATTCATGGGTGGGCCCAGCTTAGAGCTAGGGCACATTTCAATTTAGAGGCGGAAAGTAGCCACGTTTCCTGTTGCTGCACCTCCCAGCCATCCTAAGGACTGGAACCAGACTTGGTTCTATTTCAAAGACACCTCCACGGAAGGCAAGAATCATCTGTCGGGTTACCGTGGAAGCAGGCTTAGCCATAGGCATCCTGTCCCAGAGGGGATCAGCACAGCAGAACAGGCCAAATATATGCCCATATTTTTAAAGATCAGGTCCTTGCTGGCCAATGGTTTGACTGACGTCGATCTAGTTTGTTGTTGGGTCGCATGGAGGATCCTACCCTTAAGCTGCCGATCTGTCTTAATGTGCGAGTATACTGGCGAAGTTAAAGATCCATTGTGTTACTCTCCAATCCGTCTTGAAGACAAGCAGATCAATGATATGACCAAGACTTTGCTCAACGAGAGCCTACAGGCTTGTAGCAAAGTGGGATTGAACCCCTTCTGCGCCCTCAACAAGCCATCGGCTGTAAGTATTTTTCAAGCTACTTTCACTAACTCATTATTTATCAATCCGCCTTCTCATTATTACTTGAACTTTCTGCAGGCTGATTCTCCTTTCTGGAGCAAAAAGCTTCAGGATAAACTGGCCAAGAAGACCAAGAACAAGACCGATGTGACCAAGAAACCTTCCTAGAAGAAGGCAGATGCAATTAACTCGTTTACCCTAGATGATGAGTCGGAGGTAGAACTTGAATCCGAGGGATCTTTCTTTGTTCACCTTATTGACATTGATTACTATCAGGATGATGTGGAGCCAGCCATGTAGATGGTGAAGAGGTAACTATCCTTTGCTCCAACTCAGAACCTCTGCCAAGATAGAAAGTTCGCCAAGCGAGCCGGAAAGTAACGTTTTCTCACTCTTTAGCTTACTTGAATCCCAAATTTGTTTTGAAGAAACAGCAGCATGAAGTTCGCCGCACAACCTAGAACAGTGGCTTGTGGGATTCTCGCCTCCGGTTTACCCGATACGCCAGTTCCTCGCAAGCGCTGAGCAGAGGTTTCACAGATTTCCGACTTAACTTTTCAAAAGGCGGGCCTTATTCGTCAACCCCTTAACCTCTTTGATTAAAACTATCGGGGAACTTCTCACTCTTCTTCGAGCGACTCAACTCGAACTCAAATTCCTCTTTTCAAGACTGTACCTGGGTGAGAACATTAAGCTTGTCTACTTTAACACTTACTCAATTGTTATATTAATCCCGTCATGTGTCGTATTTTCGGTGCTATAGCCAAGCCCAGCAAGAAGCTGAAGGTTAATAAACCGGTTGAAGACCCCCAAGTTGCTGACCCAGAGAAACAGACAATATCTGAATCTTTGCATCAAACCTCCGAAGCAGCTATTAACGATCTGCCACCAGAAGAGCACCATATCACCATGGACTCCCTGGATGTTAACCTAGCTCATGCTAAGCCGCCCAGCCCCGCTCAGCCAGCTCAAGAAGCTAAATATGTAATAATTACTGGGACGGCTTATACAGTACCAGGAAATCCCACTATCTTATCGAAGCATAGTGCGAAGGAGGAGTTTTCAACCATGGACAAGGGCAAATGGAAGCTTGATTTGGAAAGTTATGCCCAGTTCAATGCTCATGAGATCCATGCGGGTTATCGAAACCACCTTCACACCAGCCGTGACTTTGAAGCCGGCCTGGTTAACCTTATGAAGGAGCGCTTTGAGGTAAGCACAAACACCTTCTCATATAAGTATATATCTGTCAGCCACCAGGTCTATAGAATATGAAAAAACTTGAATATGTTGTAGACTTAGATATCCTTGTTGATTTTGTAGCTATGTCATAGCAATGTGTAATTGCTGAATTAGACTGAGTAGTCCCCAAGGGGTAGATTAAGCTGGAAGATTAAACCGGGACTTTCAATTAGTAGCACTAAAATTCACAAATGTAGTCCTCAAGGGCCAGCTTAAGCTACATAGCTAAGCCGGGACTTATCTCCATGTTTAAGAACAAATCATAATATGTAGCCCCCATGAACCGGCTGTAGTTGAAGAAACTTAGCTGGGTCATTAAAGATTTGTCTTCAAAAGAGCAATGTACATTAGCCCCCAAGCGCCAAGTAAAAGATTTGTATCGTGCTTTGGACTTTAAATAAAACCATTATCATAACCACACACTGCTACTTAATCTCTTTATATTGCAGGCTGAATTAAACATGAAAGAATTCTAAGTGGTGGATCTGCGGCAGAACATCCAAACCCAGCAATCTGAAACTTCTAAGGCCAAAGCAGAACTGAAACCCGCTTTGGAAGACATTGAGAAGCTAAAGAAGGATTTCAGCACTGAGAGAACTGGATGGGATACTAAAAAGGTGGCTCGGTTAAAAAGAGCAGAAGATGCTGAGGCGGCTCTTAAGCCGGTGACTGATGAGTTGTCCGGCTCAAAGCATCAAATCAATAGTATTATAGCCGCCATTTTGGGTAAGTAATAAGATACTTCAATCTTTCATTTCCAACAATTAACAATCATTAGCCAATTTATCAATATTTGTGCTAATGGAGGCTCCAGAATTTCCAACCTTGGCCCAGACATGCATGTAAAAATAAAGGTTGCATACACCCTTGTAGAACAGTTATACACTGGCGCCCAACGAGTTATAGCCGCCATCTCTCATACTAAACAACCACCTTCGCTTATTAGAGAAACATTGGACAAGCTGTCAGTCATCCCCCAAAGGATTGAAGAGATAAAGTGGTAAGCTGCTAGAGCTGGTGCCATCACAACCATAAGCCGGGCCAAGGCGTGGCAGGCCGAGCTTGACCCGGAGGAATTGGCCATTGGATGTCCAAGCTTAAAATAAGATGGGTCTCGCTTTAATGCAGATGATTTCACCAACATTGTAAGGGAATGCATACTTAGGCGAGCAAGCTGGCTGAGGAGACCAATCTCACCAAGTATCAGACGATTTATACTTTCAAAAATGTGAAAGTGAAGGCGCCGGTTTATCCAGTCATGGATCTTATTCCACCAACACGTAAGCATACTATTGCTCCCCATATTGATCCATCCACGCGCATAGATGATGAGGTTGTATTCAAAGCCTTAACGGGCGTCAACTGGACATCACTTGATTTCCAACCAGTGGAGGAAGAAGAAGAACCGGCGTTGGATAACCCAGAAGCTTCAGCTCATCAACAATAGGGCCACTCAACCACGAGGCGACTCTCAGACTGCCACATATGATTTGTGCGCAGAAAAAATACTTATTCTTTTGGGAAACACGACGCCTTGTAATAGGCTAGCTGAAAACAATGATCTGCCATGCCATCATGCATGTTTATCTGCATAATACTTTAAACCGCCAATTTGATGTTGGAAGGTCTGTTGTTTTATGCTCATAACATTATCAAGCATGTATGCCATGTTATTATATTCCCTGCACACAAGTATATAACATGTGCTCTGGCAGTTTACACCAGGGCGGGTCATGATGCCCCATATAAAATTTGATGGTGACTATATAGTCCATGACTAGGTCGGGTTATCAAACCTCGCATACTCATATGACAAGTAAAAACATAACTGTGAATTTTATTCATACCATTGGCTTACATCACCATATACAGTAAGGGTAACAACTAAAAAACCTAGAGCACAAAAACTCCAAGTCCACGATCAAAGCATACTAGCAACTTAACATCCAAAGCTAGAACGGGTTATCAAAACCCTAGACATGCTCAAATATGAGCCATAAGGATTAAGGCTACATGGCCTAAATCATTTTAAACCATATGTCAATATGGTGCAAGAGTATTAACCCAAACAATTCTTCAAAGAAAATAACAAATCGGAGAAAACAAAGCTTTCATAGGTTGGCAAGCCTCAATATCAAGTGATATTCATGGGCCGCACAACCAGTGAGTTAATCCTTTATCCAAACTTGTAAGCAGGCCTCCCATGACCAACCGTTGTTTTAACTTTGACATGTTCAGGGTCTTTATAAGATTAACTGTCAAGAGTACCACGGGTCATTCCAGGATTACCTGGGCAGAGTGGCAGGCATACAAGGCAGGATAACCCAGATTTTTGAATATACATGGCATACAAGCCGATCACGAGAGTAAATAAAGCTTTGTTCTTTGAACAGGAAGCCCCTAAGTGACCTATAATAAGCCATCAAGGCAGATTACCTATGTTTGAACTGCACATTGTAGCAAGTTCTCTTTGGTAACCTTTAACTTAGGAAAAAAGCCGCCAAGTCATTTGCAACAAGGCGTATAAGCCGGACCAAATAGTAATCACAGCTATGCTTAGTGAGCAAGAAGCCCCCATGTAATTTGTAACAAGGCATGCAAGCCAGATCAAGAGGGTTAGTCATAGCTATGCTCAATTAGCAGGAAGCCCCCAAGTGATCTTATGAATTTATAATAAAGACTCAGATATTCGGAAATGAAATGACAGAGGCCCTGAATTATCAGGGATGGCGGCTTTATTATACTGATCATAATATATACATTGATGAAAATATGTAAAACACAAGAGCCGGTGGCTCAAGTGTAATAAGGCCGAAGATGAGCAATGTTCCACGGCCGGCGGGTCTCCTCCTCCGACGTGCTTGAGTCCTTGTGTCTCAAACATCAATGAGGTAATATGAACGGTTGTTTAGATTTTCGCTAACCACAAAAGGCCCTTCCCAAGGTGGGGATAACTTATGCATATCTGTTTGATCCTGGATGTGCCGGAGCACCAAATCACCTTCTTGAAAGGTCCGAGTTTTAACCCGACGACTATGATAACGATGTAGATCTTGTTGGTAGATTGCTGAAACAGCCACCGCAAGGTCGCGCTCCTCATGCAAGAGGTCAAGATCATCCTGACGCGCCCTTTCATTATCAGCTTCAACATAAGCTGCCATGCATGGCGAGTCATGACGGATATCACTAGGAAGAACCGCCTTTTCTCCATAAACCATGAAGAAAGGCGTATAACCCGTGGATCTGTTGGGGGTAGTATTTATACTCCAAAACACTCAGGGTAACTCCTCGACCCAACAACCCGGCGTCCTCTGCAAAGGGACAATAAGCCGGGGCTTGATGCCTCTAAAGATATCTTGATTAGCTCTTTGAGCTTGACCATTGGACTAGGGGTGATCCACTAATGAAACATCAAGTATGCTCTTGTTGAGAAAATTCTTTCATATCACCCTTGGACAGATCAGTATCATTATCAGTTATGATGCTGTGAGGGTAGCCAAAATGGAAAATCACCTTTTTGATGAATTGAATCGTCGTTGCCACGTCACACTTACGGACCCGCTCTGCCTTAACCCACTTTGTAAACTTCTCACCCGCCACCAAAAGGTGGGTCTTTTTGTACATGGATCTCTTTAAAGGCCCAATCATATCCAGCCCCAGACTGCAAACAGCCAAGTAATTGGAATCATCCTCAATTCTTGAGCCAGTACATGAGCTCGGTTGGGAAATTTCTGACATCCATCACACTTGCTAACCAAATCTTCTGCATCAGCATGAGCCGTCAGCCAATAAAACCCATGATGAAAAGCCTTAGACATGAGAGACTTAGATCCGGCATGATGGCCACAATCTCCTTCATGAATCTGTCATAGAATCTCATAGACCTCCTCAGGAGCAATGCAACGCTAAAACACCCATGTGACACTACATCGGTGTAACTCGCCATTGACAGAAGTCACTGACTTACACCATCGGATTATTTGTCTGGCCAATGTTTCATCCTCAGGTAACTCACCCCAGGTCATATAAGCCAAGTACGGAAGTGTCCAATCTCAAATAGCATGGAGAGCCGCCACTAACTGTGCCTCCGGGTCAGGCATAGCAAGATCCTCCTCCGTAGGCAATTTAAACGAAGGGTTATCCAAAATATGAATAAAAACATTAGGTGGTATCGGGTTACGCTAAGATCTCAGCTGGCTTAAACCATCAATCACCTCATTTTTCCTGCGATCAACATGTTCCACTTGATAACCCTTGAAGTGACCAGCACTAGCATCAACCGCCCGGTGATAAGCCGCCATGAGCGGGTCTTTGGAATCCCAAGTTCCTTAGACTTGCCGAGCCACCAAATCTGAGTCGCCAAAACACCTGACCCGGCTCATGTTCATCTCTTTAGCAATCCATAGACAATGGATTAATGCCTCATATTCAGGTGCATTTATAGTACAATAAACATCAGCCTTAAGACAAAACAAAACTTATCACTTCATGGGGAAGTTATGATAACTCCAGCCCCCGAGCCTCCCAATTGCATGGATCCATCAAAATGAATAGTCCAGTATGTGTTATCAGGTTTTTCCTCAGGCCTCTGCAACTCTGTCTAGTCATTGATACATCCACAAGTTCTTGAGACTTGATAGCCATCCGAGGCATATATTTTCAACCATGGGGCCCAAGTTCAATGGCCCACTTGGCTACTCGGCCTGTATCTTCCATGTTTTGAATAATATCCCCCAAGGGAGCAGAGCTGACCATCGTGATAGGATGACCAAGGGAATATTGTTTCAACTTACGACTAGCCATAAATAATCCATAAACTAGCTTCTGCCAATGTGGGTACCTTTGCTTAGATTCAATTAATACCTCACTGGCATAGTAAACCGACCTTTGAACCAGATGCTCCTTGCCTGATTCCTTCCTTTCCATAACAGCAAAGGCTCCTTATCAATGGGAGCTGCAAGAACTGGCGGCTCAGCCAACTACTTCTTCAATGCCTCAAACACCTGATTGGCAGCATCACTCCAGACAAAGTTTTCTGTTTTCTTCATCATTTGATATAAAGGGATAACCTTTTCTCCCTAATGGCTTATAAACCGGCCCAAAGCCGCAATACGACCCGCCAAATGGTGGACGTCATTGATACATGCCGGCTTAGCCAAAGAAGTGATAGCCTTGTTTTTCTCCGGGTTAGCTTCAATGCCTCTCTCAAAAACTAAAAAACCCAACAACTTCCTAGTTGGTACACTAAAGACACACTTGGTCGGGTTAAGCATCATCTTATAGACCCGGAGATTGTCAAAGGTCTCCTTCAAATCAGCTAATAAGGACTCCATCTTCCTCGATTTCACAACAATATCCTCCACATAAGCATGAATGTTGTGTCCAATCTGGTTGTGGAAGCAATTCTGAAGACAACGTTGATATGTCACCTGGGCACTCTTGAGCCCAAAAGGCATACACACGTAGCAGAAGGCTCCAAAAGGAGTGATGAAAGATGTTTTCTCTTGGTCCTTAACTGCCATCTTGATCTAATGATAACCAGAATAAGCATCCAAAAAACTCAAATGCTCACAACCCGCCGTAGCATCAATGATCTGATCAATACGAGGGAGAGCAAAAGTATCAGCTAGACAGGCCTTGTTAAGGTTAGTGTAATCCACACACATGCACCAGGTGCCATTTTTCTTAAGTACCAGCACCGGGTTAGCTAACCAGTCAAGATGAAATACTTAGATAATGAACCCGGCCGCCAAAAGCCGAGCCACTTCTTCACCAATGGCCCTGCGCCTCTCTTCTTTAAAACGACGAAGGAATTGCTTGACCGGTTTAAACTTTGTATCAACATTGAGAGTGTGGTCAGCGAGTTCCCTCGGTACACCTGGCATGTCTGAAGGCTTCCATGCAAAGATGTCCCAGTTTTCACGGATGAACTCGATGAGTGCGCTTTCCTATTTTGGATCCAGATTGGCACTGATACTGAACTGTTTGGATGAGTCACCCGGAATAGAATCAACCAGTTTGGTATCATCTTCCGACTTAAACTTTAACAAAGAGTCATGCTCTATTGTTGGCTTCTTCAAGGGAGACATATCCGCTGGGTCAACATTATCCTTGTAGAACTTCAACTCCTCTGTTACAAAAACAGCCTCAGCATAAGCATCATCGCCCTCTTCACACTCCAAAGCTATCATTCTGTCACCGTGCACCATGATGGTCCCCTTACGAACCGGCATCTTAAGCTCCAGATAAACATAGCAAGGTTGTGTCATAAATTTAGCATAAGTCAGCCGTCCAAACAGGGCGTGATAAGGGCTCTTGATCTTGACCACCTCAAAAGTCAATGTCTCAGCTCTATAATAATGCTCATCTCCAAAAGCCACTTTCAAGGATACCTTACCCACTGGATATCCCGACTTACCAGGCACCTCCACGTGAAAAACAGTAGAAGATGGCTTAAGATCTTTGTCCATCAAATTCATACGGGGAACGTATCACAGTAAAGGATATTGATACTGCTGCCTCCATCCATAAGCACGTTCATAAACTTGTATCCCCCAACTTAAGGAGCAACCACCAAAGCCAATTGACCGGGATTGTCAACCCGGGGCGGGTGATCATCACTGCTCCATACAATAGGTTGTTTAGACCATCGCAAGTATCGAGCGACCGCCGGCTCAACCGCGTTCACCGCTTGTTTATGAATGTTCTGGTCTCGCTTGCATAAGCTCATGGTGAACACCTAATACTGACCACTATTCAGCTGCTTTGGATTAATCTAATAGCCCAACTTCTGCTGTTGATTCCCTTGATTAGATTTCTTATTAAAACTGCCTTGATTGTCTTGACCCTGAAAACCAGAGTTTGAGCTGCCACCTCCAAAACCAGGCCCACAAGAGCCGGATCCTGACCCGCCATGCGGGCCTTGATTGTTCTGGAAAAAACCAGAATTTCTATACTCCCTCATAATGAAGCAATCTTTCCATAGATGATTGGCCGTCTTCTCTTGAGAATCGTGTTTTGGGGAAGGCTGATTCATCATCGCCTCAAGGATGAACTTTGGCCCACCAAACCGGGGTGTTGATGATTTCCCCTTACGACGCTGATTATTACACCGCGCATTGGTATTGGCCATAAAGTCTAAACCGTCGTCAGTTTGCTTATACTTACCATTATTACTTTAACCCGCTGTATTGTGATGTTGTCCCTTTGTATTGTCATTCTTCTTCCCCTTGCTAGCCTTATCCTCATCAGACTCGGGGTCCTTGGTGTTATCAGAGTCAGCGTATTTGATAAGAGCCACCATGAGCCCTCCCATATCATTGCAGTGGCGCTTAAGCCGCCACAGCTTCTGTTTAAGGGGAAGGAACCAGGAATGTTTCTCCAAGATTAGGACGGTTGAGCCGGTGTTGATGCTATCTGATGAGTGGATAGTAGATGAAATCTGGCGCACCCAATGGGCTATTGACTCGCCTCATCTTGGATACAAGTGTCTAAATTAAGAATCGACAGAGGCTTCTTGCATGTGTCCTTGAAATTCTGAATAAAACACATCTTTAATTCAGCCCATGATATGATGGAGTTAAGGGGTAACCCCTTTAACCAGGTGCGAGCCGGCCCATCCAACAACATGGTGAAATACTTAGCGCACACAATGTCATGGACATCCAACATCTCCATGGCTAGCTCATAGCTCTCAATCCAAGCCTCCGAGGGATGATTCACTATGTAATTAGGCACTTTGTGGGGGCCCTTAAAATCCTTGGGTACGCGCTCATTACGCAAAGCCGGCACCAGGCATGGCACACTGAGGGTTCTAGATTTCATCCCAGCCTCCATGGACATCGACGAGTTAAGCTGTGGTTGTTAATGAGCAGCCAAATGAGCCACCAGCTCAGCCTCCCGATGATCCCTTGCCTAGTCTACTAAAACTGGATCATGGTTATCCACATACGGCGGGTCATGCCCATGAGGCTGGTTACGGCGCCGCACACAGCTTGAAACCGCCAGCGACTCAATATGCCGGCTATAACTCCGGCTGGAGCATGGAGTTGAATGAATTTTATCACGGCTTGGGATGAAAACTGAGCAGAAACGGATGGAACTGAGTGCTACCACATTTGTTTTCATATATTTCTGCAAAAGCAGAAATAAATACAGAAACACCGGAAATGAATACAAAAATAGATACTACCAGAAACGGACTCGGAGCAATACAAAGTGGACACGGAAACAGAAGTGGGCATTGACTGGAATTTAGAAACCTCTTGAATCACAGAGAAATACACACGAAAACAAATAAATTTAATGAATTGTTAACATAGTAACATGGCTACAATATAATATCATTATGTTAGCAACTAAGCGTAATATTTTAGTAGTACTCGACAATTGTGTACTGGGTTAAGCTGAGTACATATGTGGTAGCAGAAGTAGGGCCTCAAATGATCCATTCTAGTCATTGTATCATTGTGTCTTGTTTGGTGGCTGGGCTACAAAGTAGACATAGGCCTATAGTAAAAACGAAATTTCATATTAACGAAAACAGAAAGTTCCATTTCCACACCCGTTCCACCGAAAAACACCATTCCGTTTTTGTTTTCGTTTTCGCATAAAAATTTCCATTTCAACTTCCGTTTTGCAAATTTCTATTTCTGTTTCCATATCCTTTCCATTTCCATTTTTCCTTCCAAAAAGCGGAAAGTTTCCACTCCATTTTCATCCCTAATCATGGATGTATGAGTAAGCCGCCTACTGAGCTACTACTATTTGAAGAAGCTCCCTTGCGCTTCATATTCCCATCGTCGCAGGAGACTCGCCTTCAACGGGAATAGCCGCTAGCCGCGATGCCATAACGATCATGTTGTCCAAAGGGTTAGAAAAATGACCCGACGATGTCGGCACTTGCTGAGGTGGGATTAAATTCAAACGAGGCGGGTCTGGAACACGTGGTTGAACCGTCGGCCCGGTCACGAGTGCCTCAACACCCTGGTTTATGTCGAGCAGATTACTCGGCCTAGCCCCAGGCGTGTTGAAAACATTCCTCGAATCGTAATCCAAAGGTAAACG
Organism: Triticum dicoccoides; assembly: GCF_002162155.2. Lineage (NCBI taxonomy): Eukaryota > Viridiplantae > Streptophyta > Magnoliopsida > Poales > Poaceae > Triticum > Triticum dicoccoides. Next base: position 331,832,303 of record NC_041386.1, read on the forward strand.
AGTCTAGTGCCTCCTTCGCAAAATGGTGTTTGATCTATTCTGATCCAAGCTTAACCGGAAATTTTCCCCTTGAATCCATTGTGCTGTGGCGTCCAAGGTGGCTTGTTCTGCCGCCATCATAGTGTTCTCAGCATTAAGCTCCTCCTTGGCCTGAGCTATCTCGTCCTGCAATTTCGCGACATCCACCTTATGTTGTGCCTGAGTTTCCGGGGTTACCTTTGTAGCTTACAAGGTTGCCAAAGCATCCAGCAGCTCGGATAAGACTTGAGTCGGCTGGCGCAAAGAGCCGGTCGTCCCCGTAGCTGTTGAACTGGAAGTCATGGCTGCATCAGTTGAGAAATTAAGCACCGGTTGTGTGCCAGCCATGAAGATTGTGACCCTGTTCGGCAGCTCATAGGGGTCCGGAATATTGTTACCATCGGAATAGACCCCATGCCCACCGTCTTGCAATTGATACATCATATTGGTCTCACCAGTCGAAGACCCCTGATCAGAATAGGTGGCCGTCTCTCCACCGGACAGATCCTTCCTCGGGATTCGCCCCGCGAATAAAACCAACAATGGTGTGTTTCACACCGGCTGGAAACCTGGTGGGTCGTGCACGCTGAGTCATCTCGATGATATCAGTGCAGGAGTCCAGCTCACGCTCCGACTCGCCGATCTTGCCGATGAAGACGTGGATTCCCCCAAAGGGGACCCAGTACCCATACTCAACTGAGCGAGCCTCAGGGCTCTAGCCAGCATCGTCGATGTAGAGTTTGCCGCGGTGGCTATTCGCCATTCAGCCTAAGGTGTATCCCTTGATCCCTGTGAAGTTTCCCTTCAAGAACTCGAAACCACCCTCCGCTGGCCTCACGGTGTGCGCCAACTGTCATGGACATAACAGAATAGATGCCCTAGAAAAAGGACTTAGGTGTGGAGCCAGCGCAACTCGGTTAGCTTGAACGGGTTAAACGAGATGAGTGACATAGAGAGTTTACCCAGGTTCGGCACCTCTCAACGAGGTAAAAAGCCTACTCCTGCTTTAGGTTTTATTGCTTGGGTTTCGATTACCAAGGAGCAAATACGCTTTACCTAGTTCTCGGTTGATTGTTTTTTGAGTCAACCCGCCGCCAGGTCACCCCTTTATATAGAGATGGATGCCCGGCGGCTTACGGAGTCTCAGCCGGCTCACACAAAAGTGACAGGCTCGGTTTATAACGAAGCCTGCCTTAGAAAACAAGCTAAACATATGGCGGCTCATCCCTTTGGGCCTCAAGTCACCTTCCAATAAGCTTGCTTCATGAACCGCCATCTTCATATCTCCTTGGACCTTATCAGGCCTCTTCATCTCTAAGCCGCCTTTGGCGTGCCCCGGCCCCTCCTGGGCGGGACATACCTAATAGTTATATCCCCAACAGGAGGAGTTGCGGGAAATGGTAGCATGTTTGGAACTTTGGATATATAAAAATATTAATATGGAAAACTTAGTAGAGAAGGAAGCATGTGCTAGCACGATGCATGCGCATAGTGCTTACTCACGGGTGACAAACGGTTCACCAGAATTGCTTTAAATATTCAGGGTTCATTTGGCCTTTTTTTATACATTATAATTCAGCTTTATAAGAATTAATTTAATGTGCATAATTCAAATTAGTGCACTAAAATGGTGACAAAAATTATACATATGTCCTTGGATGCATGTTTAGGTCCAATGCAAAGAATGAGAATGAATTACACTTCTCTCAGTGTCTATCTCGGCCTCCGACATTGAGAAGCTTGGTTTTGAAATCCCTGTAAATCAAAACTCACCCGAAAATCATGAAACTTGGCATGGCGTCACGACATAACACATATATGTCGTGAAAAATATTGTCCATTTTGGGGAAAGTTTTATTACAAGCCTCTTATAAATCGGAGCTTCTCTCAAGAAGTGTGACGCCCCGAGACCGATGCTCGAGAAGACTTCCATATGTTCCGGGTTTCGCCGTGTGTTTCAATTGTGCCTGCCCTTTTTTTGCATTGCATCATGTCATCATGCCATCATCTCATAAATCTTTTGCAACTCAACTAAATAAATTGCATAGATCTCTGATCTATTTAAATCGAGGGAAGGGTGACTTCTCTTTATAACATATCCTCCCAATAGTAGGGAGCTATTTTAAATATTTCTTTAATTTTGGAATTCACCTTAACACACTTGCAAAATCCCAATGCTTTAGTTATAATGTTTTGAATTAAATTCAAAGGAATTTGAAATTAATCTTTCAAACTTGACCTTTTCTATTTTCCCGGACCGTGCACATTTTTCTGAGTCCGTGAAAATTATCCCCGTGCCCAAATTCTTCCTCTAACCTTCTCTTCTCGCTTTTCCCTTCTCTTATTTTCTTTGTTTTTGTAAAGAGAAGGGGATGGGAGAGAGAAGAGCCTGGCTGGGCCTCCCAGCCCAGCTGCAACCAGCCAAGCCAGCTCCATCTGCGCTGGCCCATTTGGCCCAAGGCATCCCGCAGCCCACTACCCTAACCCTAGTGCCTCCCTTAGCCCGATCCATCGCTCCGTCTCCCCTTGTTCGATCTCTCCCGTTTTCCCCTCGCTGCGCCGGCAGGAGAGCTGCGGCTCGATCCATCTATCCCTCTCATTCTGTGCCCCGCTGCCTCCCGCACGAGAGGTGGAGGCGTGGCCTCGATCCCCTCCTCTCGAACCCGCTCGCAGGCCCCTCTACTCGATCCCTTCTCTCTCCCTCGTTTCCTCCCAACGTCGCTGCGCGCCACACACACAGCCGCACAGCGCCTCGTAGCCAGCGCCAGGAGCTCGCCTTCCCTTCGCCATGGCCTCACAGCCCGATCCACATGGCGCCATGGTCGCCGCAAAGCTCTACACGCCAAGCTCTGCCCGACCTCCTCCTACGCCATCGCCTCGCCATGGACCAGCTTCGCTCGGACCTCTTCTGCGCCTCCACGCCGTCTTCCGCACCCCGGCCTCCTCGTCACTTCTGAGCACGTCCCCGGCCTACAGCTTCGCGCAGACCGCCGCTGCCCTCCTTTCCTCCGCCTCCGTTGCGTCAAGGAACCCCAGCCATCTCCTGCTCCTCACCGGCCTTCGCTGTGTGCGCCGCCGCTTCCCTGTTTCAGGCCAAGACAGACACCGGCCACTACTTCTAGCCGCGGCTCGGCCACGCACCAACAATCAGCAGCTCAAGTTGCCTCCATTCATCTTCGATGACCTCCTGAGGCAGAGCCGTGCAAGACCCCAAAACGACTACTACATGAAACGAGCACCACGGCGACCCTCTAAGAGTTCGGATTCGTCAAGTTCATCTACGTGTGTGTACGACTACATACCCGGGATTCGTCTAGTATCTCTACGGGAGACCCGAACGTCTATGAACGGTGCACGACGCCCGGAGCCCTCGGATCCATCAAGTTTGACTACCTTCGTGTGTACCACTACCGTCGCCCCGAAGACGTTGGAGTCATCAAGTACCTCTCCGAATGAACATGAACGACTACCGTCGCAAGAACGGGACCGGAAAGTCCGAAGACCCCAAGTACCACGACACCGATGACATGGACATCTACGGAAACTCGGGCAACGATAAACATGTACCGCTATCGTCGCCGAGATCGCGAGAACCTCTACCGTCGACCCTAGAGCATGCGAGAATTACTACTTCCACTACCGCCGTCACGAGAATGTCAACTTCCTCTACTTTGCACCGAATGAGAACTATCCCGCTTGCACGCTTCGAAGGTATAACCGCCGGAACGATGCCCGTGAACGAATGCATGTGTGATGTATGAGATGCTCGTGCTTGCTCCGTGCTCGAATTGTCGGTGAATGTTGCCCCTCTTTTTCCTTGTCACCATCGTCGACTCATGGGACACCCGGTATCCAGGAGCGCCCCGCCATCTTTTGCATGCATCCGCACATTTCTCCTTTGCATCGGTATCTCAATTGAGCTACCGGAACCGGAACGTTGCTGTGGCACCGTTTTTGTTATCGTTGCTGTGGCACCTCCTTTTCTTTCCACCACGGTGAAAAATGCTTCAGAATGCTCTTGTCAACTTCTAATAAAAATTGCATAAACTTGTTCATGTCATCCGCATCATGATAACAACAATTAAAATGTTTAAATTGTTGTTGCTATAAATTGCTAATGCATATGGGGATTTACCGGATTCGTTATTTGTTATATCCGGCCCCATTTAAATTGTTTAGATGGTGTAGTTTTGTTTTGCTTCACCTCTTGCCATCTTAATCAACATTTAATATTGTTGAGTACCTAAACGAGAGAGAACTAAATAATTGTTGTGGTGCTTCGTCAATATGCAACTCGTTGCATATTGGGCTCCACTTAACTTGTAGTTTTGTTTGTGCACTTTGCCATGCCATGCATAATTAAACCGGACATGCATCATACTTGTCTAGGCATCATGCCATGCTTATGTGATGTTTGTTTACTATGTTGCTTGCTTCTTTCCGGTGTTGTTTCTTCTCTGTAATCCGGTAACGTCGTGTTTGTGAGGACCCGTTCGTCTACGTCCGTTTGTCTTCTTCATGGACTCATTCTTTTTCCTTGCGGGATTTCAGGCAAGATGACCATACCCTCGAAATCACTTCTATCTTTGCTTGCTAGTTGCTCGCTCTTTTGCTATGCCTATGCTGCAATACCTACCACTTGCTTATCATGCCTCCCATATTTTAAGCCAAGCCTCTAACCCACCTTGTCCTAGCAAACCGTTGTTTGGCTATGTTACCGCTTTGCTCAGCCCCTCTTATACCATTCTTAGTTGCAGGTGAAGATTGAAGTTTGTTCCTTGTTGGATCATGGAGATGTTGTTCCTTGTTGGAACATGTTTACTTGTTGGGATTTCACATTATCTCTTATTTAATTAATGCATCTATATACTTGGTAAAGGGTGGAAGGCTCGGCCTTATGCCTGGTGTTTTGTTCCACTCTTGCCGCCTTAGTTTCCGTCATATCGGTGTTATGTTCCCTGATTTTGCGTTCCTTACGCGGTTGGGTTATAATGGGAACCCTGTGACAGTTCACTTTGAATAAAACTCCTCCAGCAAGGCCCAACATTGGTTTTACCATTTGCCACCTGGCCTTTTTCCCTTGAGTTAGGCCAGCCCAAGGGTCATCTTTATTTTAAACCCCCGGGCCTTTGTCTAAGTGTTGGTCCAAACTAGAGCCCCTTGCAGCGCCACCTCGGGGAAACTCGAGGGCTGGTTTTAGTTGTACGGATTTCTTATCCGGTGTTGCCCTGAGAACGAGATATGTGCAGCTCCTATCAGGATGTCGGCTCATCGGGTGGTCTTGCTGAACTTGTTTTACCATTATCGAGATGTCTTGTAACCGGGATTCCGAGTCTGATCGGGCCTTCCCGCTAGAGGAATATCCTTCGTTGACCGTGAGAGCTTGTGATGGGCTAAGTTGGGACTCTACTGCAGGGATTTGAACTTTTGAAAGTCGTGCCCGCGGTTATGGGCAGATGGGAATTTGTTAATGTCTGGTTGTAGAAAACCTGAAGTTGACCTTAATTAAAATACATCAACTGCGTGTGTAGCCGTGATGGTCTCTTCTCGGCGGAGTCCGGGAAGTGAACATGGTGTTGGAGTTATGCTTGACGTAGGTTGTTCTAGGATCACTTCTTGATCATAGTTGTTCGACCGTGCTTTTCCCTTCTCTTCTCGCTCTCTTTTGCGAATAGGTTAGCCACCATATATGCTAGTCGCTTGCTGCAGCTCCACCTCATACCTTTACCTTACCCATAAGCTTAAATAGCCTTGATCACGAGGGTGTGAGATTGCTGAGTCCCCGTGACTCACAGATACTTCCAAAACCAGTTTGCAGGTGCCGATGTAACCGAGCAGGTGATGCAACCAAGCTCAAGGAGGAGCTCGATGAAGATCTTGTCCTTTGAGTTGTTTTGGTCTAGTTGATCAGTAGTGGAGCTCAGTCGGGACGATCGGGGATCTGTGTAGCTTTTGGGGTAGTCTTCTTTTATTTTGGTTCCGTAGTCGGACCTTGATTGTATCTGGTTGATGTAATGCTTTATTCTTGTAATTGTGTGAAGTGGCGATTGTAAGCCAACTATGTATCTCTTTCCCTTATGTATTACATGGGTTGTTTGCGAAGATTACCTCACTTGCGACATTGCTTTCAATGCGGTTATGCCTCTAAGTCATGCTTCGACACGTGGGAGATATAGCCGCATCGAGGGCGTTACAAGTTGGTATCAGAGCCTTCCCCGAACTTAGGAGCCCCCTGCTTGATCGAATCGCTGGCGTTATTGAGTCTAGAAATGTTTTGAGTCATTTAGGATTATATATATTGGAGAGTTAGGCATTCTTTTTACTCCTCAGTCCCTTCGTCACTCTGGTGAGGCATCCTGACGTAGAGTTTTGACTCTTCTCTTCTCAAATTTCACTAAAAAAAATTTAGGATCACACGGGTATCTTGGAATCGTTTCAATGGTTTTGTGACGAGAACATTGTTCTTGGTTCCTCCTGACATTTAGGGGTTGTGGCAGTGTCCCGGGGAGTTGAGCTCCGAGGTGTTGTCGTCACAATTTTATCGTTGCAGTTCTGGAATACCTAAGTTTAGTTTCGCCGTCATTGAGAATCTCTTTTATGCAGTTGTTGGTGAGATAACCTCGACACCACCCAGTACTGGGGCGGTAGTTTGGGAGTATTGCCATAAGTCGTATAAAGGATGCTTTTCGAAGGTTGAGGTAAACGATTTCCGAAGGTTTCTTGGTTATGTGTTTAAGGATGGATACAGCTCGATGTAGGATTTGTTAGTTTGGGTGAGATATTATGCTTCCCCTGTATCCCCAACACCTGATTGCATAACCAGAAAATTTTGGGAGTTTATAAGTGGGAATTCAAGTAGCTCTTAGGATATCTTTCCGACAGATGTATGATATGAAATTGGGGTTTGACGTCTAGTGGTCCGCGTATTCACGGTTGGTTTTACAGTGGTCTCGTTGTGTCTTAAAGAGTCCTTGGCTATGCCGACTCGGGGACGCTTCGTATGTCATGTGCACTGCCTTGTACATGATGGTGTTGTACGATCGAGCCCATGTAGGCCCCACCACAAAAACTTCGGACGAAATCTCTATCATATGTTTGTTCTGGCTTATTTTGCAAGCCAATCCTTTGTTTTTGTTTTGAGTTGTGGTATTCGAGTTGCTTCAATATCAAGTGTTGATTCCATGCCTTTTCCAAGTGGTGTTCTCATATTCCTATGTGAATACTAATCCTTCTCGATCATCGAGTTTGTCATTTCAATTTCTTTTCACCGGCGTGTTTCTCTTCAAGTGGATCCGATCATTTTAACATCGCAAGATCACCTCTCGGTTTTCTCAACGGTGTTTGTTTCATTCGTCTCCAAGTTGCCTTTGTTTTTCCCGCCCACCCACCCCTTTTTCTTCAAGGACTAAGATTTCTTAAAAAAACTATCCATCTTATTCATGTGAAGCCTCTTCTTTCTTTTCAATCATTGTTCTTACCCAGTGATGCTCATGAAGATTTTAACGGAGTTTCTGGTTCACCATTATTCATTCTTTTTTCTTCTCCGGTGGAACCAAGTCAAGCTTTGTGGATCATATCCTTTTTTTCTCGTTTCAAATACCTTTTCTTACCGGTGCACCTCTTTGTCATTCACCTCTCGCTATTCATTTGTTCCGAAGTGCTCAAGATATCTCGAAGATTCGTGTTTCCACTCTGCATTCGTCCAAGATCCTTCGAGGTTGTTATCTCATTCAAGTCATTTAATTCAACCGGTGCAACCTCTCTTTCAAATCATTCAACGGTGTTTTATTTTGAGTGGGCCCTAACCCACAGGTCTTTTCCCAGTATCTTACCTGACTCTTCTTATTTCCCGGAGCTATCCTCAAATTTCTTTTTGAAGTTTGACGTAAGAATGAACTATCTTCAGTCATTGGTATTGCTCCAAGATCTTTCAAATTCTTTACTTTGTTGGCTCGACATCTTCGCTTTTCATTATTCCGGAGCGCCCCAATAATTCTAGGTGGTGTTTCTCATCATCATTATCAACATTTGAAGACCGAAGAAGAGTTTCCCCTAAATCTTGCTCCATTTTCATGAAGATTCTTGGTGCTAGCTTTACGCCATCCTCTCATAATTGTTTTTGATTGTGAGAATTCTTGTCACCCATCTGGAGCAAATCAAGAGTCTTTTCAGTTTGATTCTCCGAAGGCCATCATTTCGGGTTTATTCATTCTCAGCTTTCAGCTCTCGTTCTCTAAATCTTACCGGTGCATCATTCAAGTATCCTCTAATCAGCTCATGATTTCTTCATTCACTTGCATCTAAATTCTCTCATGTATCTTCGTTCTTTTCATAATTCTTCCGAGTGTTTCTTTATCTTTTCTTTGTTCATTTTCAATTCTTATAGTGGTTCATTCAAGATTTCTTTTCTCTTAGTATCATATCGATTTATTCGTTGTTTCAATCCTACCGGTCGTTCGAACAAGACCTTCCCAAGTTTGCGCTATATCTACCTTAACCCTTTCTTATACGAGAATAAGTAGTGTGCCAAATCCATTGTTTGTCGTCATTTTAATTGGTGAGGGATGAGCATAATATAATTCCTATTCTTGTTTCTTCAAGTAAGTTCATTTCCCGCGTTCCGGAGTGGTTCATCATATCACATTCTCGGTTCGAGATGCTTTATCTTTTCTTCCCGGAGTTCCAAGCTCTCTCAATTATATCAACGTGGAGATCCATCCAAATCATTACTAGGTTTCACCTTGTGCTTTCAACTTCTCTTTCTTTTTGTTCTCCTTTTGTTTACCGGAGTTCTTCATGGAGGCTCTACATGTTGGTTCATAAAGGATTTAATCCCTTCTCCAAGTGTTCATTGAGATTCTTTTCTAAGGAGCTCAATCATTCTTCTACTTGCAATCCGGAGTGTAATTTATTTCTACAGTATCATCGGAGGTGGTATTATGTCATTCTTGATAATTTGAGTTCATGTTTCATGATTCACATGTTATTAAGAATGAGGTATGTTAAATCCATCAACCAACTAGTTGGAGCTATCTTGTGTCAAGTTTCACCTTAAGCCTTCCCTAAGGATTGTTGCTTTCTATGGTGCTTATAAAAGATCCAAGTTCTTCATTTATCCTACCGGTGAGATAAGTTTCTCGTCTCCTTGTTCATATCAATCCAAATCCACTGTTTTCCGTTAGTGGCAGAATTTCACCTCATAATTTTTGAGATGTTTTCCATAAGCCCACAACAAGCTTACTCTTTTCGTTGTTGGTTTTACCAACAATTCCGTTCGACCTTCTCTTAAGGATGCCTTTTCAAGCTCTTTTGTGACAGAAGTTGTCATTTTCTTCTCCATTTTGTTATTCCAATGATATATCTTATATTCTTCCTTCCGGAGGCATTGTGTTGTTGCTCTCTTCGTCACATCAACTCATTTTGCCAAGATCATGTTCTTTTCTAGCTAATCCATTTAACCGGAGTGTTGGCGTAATTGATCCTTATCGTTCCTTGTACATCTCGTTTCTACCAGAGTGCTTGCATCTACTTCTTGTCCATTGCAACCCTTTTCTTATGTCTTTCAACCTACAAAGTTCTAGTAATGTTCCTTGTTCCTCTTTTCTAACGGAGTGTTTTCAACTTCGTTCATCTCCGTTGTATTCTTCTTTCCAATTGTTTAATCTCTCAAGGTTTATTGGTTTCACTCGTTTGTCAAAGAAGCAACTTTTTTTTACCTCTTCCTCTTCTGTTTTCTATCCGGTGCCATCCTAGATCTCGGGACGAGATCCTCTCGTAGTGGTGGAGTATTGTGACGCCCCGAGACCGATGCTCGAGAAGACTTCCATATGTTCCGGGTTTCGCTGTGTGTTTCAATTGTGCCTGCCCTTTTATTTTTTTGCATTGCATCATGTCATCATGCCATCATCTCATAAATCTTTTGCAACTCAACTAAATAAATTGCATAGATCTCTGATCTATTTAAATCGAGGGAAGGGTGACTTCTCTTTATAACATATCCTCCCAATAGTAGGGAGCTATTTTAAATATTTCTTTAATTTTGGAATTCACCTTAACACACTTGCAAAATCCCAATGCTTTAGTCATCACGACTCTTGGCCTCTAACCTTGCCATATGTCTTTTCGTCATTTTCCGGAGCTCCACCTAAATTCTCAACATTTTAGGGCACTTTGAAAAACTTGTCCCAGTTCAAACCTTTTGAATTAAATTGAAAGGAATTTGAATTTAATCTTTCAAACTTGACCTTTCTATTTTCCCGGACCGTGCACATTTTTTCGAGTCCGTGAAAATTATCCCCGTGCCCAAATTCTTCCTCAAACCTTCTCTTCTCTCTTTTCCCTTCTCTTATTTTCTTTGTTTTTGTAAAGAGAAGGAGATGGGAGAGAAAAGAGCCCGGCTGGGCCTCCCAGCCCAGCTGCAACCTCCCAAGCCGGCTCCATCCGTGCTGGCCCATTTGGCCCAAGGCCTCCCGCAACCCACTACCCTAACCCTAGCGCTACCTTAGCCCGATCCTTCGCTCCCTCTCCCCTTGTTCGATCTCTCCCAGTTTCCCCTCGCTGCGCCGCTACGAGAGCTGCGGCTCGATCCATCTCTCCCACTCGTTCTGTGCCCCGCTACCTCCCGCACGAGAGGTGGAGGCGTGGCCTCAATACCCTCCTCTCGAACCCGCTCGCAGGCCCCTCTGCTCGATCCCTTCTCTCTCCCTCGTTTCCTCCCAACGTCGCCGCACGCCACAAACACAGCCGCACAGCGCCCCGCAGCCAGTGCCAGGAGCTCGCCTTCCCTTCGCCATGGCCTCACAGCCCGATCCACATGGCGCCATGGTCGCCGCAAAGCTCTGCACGCCAAGCTCTAGACGACCTCCTCCTACGCCGTCGCCTCGCCATAGACCAGCTTCACTCGGACCTCTTCTGCACCTCCACGACGTCCTCTGCACCCCGGCCTCTTCGTCACTGCTGAGCCCGTCCCCGGCCACCGGTGCCCTTGCCGGAGCCACCTTGCCTCGCCTCCTCCTGTAGGTACGGACGACACAAGCCCCGACGCGACCGCCCTTGGCTCGCCTGCCTTGGCTCGCGCGACCCGCATGGTCGCCGGCCATGGAGGCCACCATGCGGGCCTACAACTTCGCGCACACCGCCGCTGCCCTCCTTTGCTCCGCCTCCGTTCTGTCAAGGAACCCCGGCCATCTCCTGCTCCTCGCCGGCCTTCGCTGTGTGCGTCGCCGCTTCCCTGTTTCAGGCCAAGACCGTCGCCGACCACTGCTTCTAGCCGCGGCTCGGCCACGCACCAACAATCAGCAGCTCAAGTTGCCTCCATTCATCTTCGATGACCTCCTGAGGCAGAGCCATGCAAGACCCCAATGCACCCGTGGGCGTCAAGTACCTCTACCGAAGACTCCCACCGAAGACACGTGAACGACTAGTACATGAAACGAGCACCACGGCGACCCTCTAAGAGTTCGGATTCGTCAAGTTCATCTACGTGTGTGTACGACTACATACCCGGGATTTGTCTAGTACCTCTACGGGAGACCCGAACGTGTACGAACGGTGCATGACGCCCGGAGCCCTCGGATCCATCAAGTTTGACTACCTTCGTGTGTACCACTACCGTCGCCCCGAAGACGTTGGAGTCATCAAGTACCTCTCCGAATGAACATGAATGACTACCGTCGCAAGAACGGTACCGGAAAGTCTGAAGACCCCAAGTACCATGACACCAATGACATGGACATCTACGGAAACTCGGGCAACGATAAACATGTACCGCTACCGTCGCCGAGATCACGAGAACCTCTACCGTCGACCCTAGAGCATGCAAGAACGACTACTTCCACTACCGCCGTCGCGACAACGTCTACTTCCTCTACTTTGCACCGAACGAGAACTATCCCGCTTGCACGCTTCAAAGGTATAACCGCCCGAACGATGCCGTGAACGAATGCATGTGTGATGTATGAGATGCTCGTGCTTGCTCCGTGCTCGAATTGTTGGTGCACGTTGCCCCTCTTTTGCCTTGTCACCATCGTCGACTCATGGGACAGCCGGTATCTAGGAGCGCCCCGCCATCTTTTGCACGCATCCGCACATTTCTCCTTTGCATCGGTATCTCAATCGAGCTACCGGAACCGGAACGTTGCCGTGGCACCGTTTTCATTATCGTTGCCGTGGCACCTCCTTTTCTTTCCACCACGGTGAAAAATGCTTCATAATGCTCTTGTCAACTTCTAATAAAAATTGCATAAACTTGTTCATGTCATCCGCACATGATAACAACAATTAAAATGTTTAAATTGTTGTTGCTATAAATTGCTAATGCATATGGGGATTTACCGGATTCGTTATTTGTAATATCCGGCCCCATTTAAATTGTTTAGATGGTGTAGTTTTGTTTTGCTTCACCTCTTGCCATCTTAATCAACATTTAATATTGTTGAGTACCTAAACGACAGAGAACTAAATAATTGTTGCGGTGCTTCATCAATATGCAACTCGTTGCATATTGGGCTCCACTTAACTTGTAGTTTTGTTTGTGCACTTTGCCATGCCATGCATAATTAAACCGGACATGCATCATACTTGTCTGCGCATCGTGCCATGCTTATGTGATGTTTGTTTACTATGTTGCTTGCTTCTTTCCGGTGTTGTTTCTTCTCGGTAATCCGGTAACGTCGTGTTTGTGAGGACCCGTTCGTCTACGTCTGTTTGTCTTCTTCATGGACTCATTCTTCTTCCTTGCGGGATTTCAGGCAAGATGACCATACCCTCGAAATCACTTCTATCTTTGCTTGCTAGTTTCTCGCTCTTTTGCTATGCCTATGCTGCGATACCTACCACTTGCTTATCATGCCTCCCATATTGTTAAGCCAAGCCTCTAACCCACCTTGTCCTAGCAAACCGTTGTTTGGCTATGTTACCGCTTTGCTCAGCCCCTCTTATAGCGTTGTTTGTTGCAGGTGAAGATTGAAGTTTGTTCCATGTTGGAACATGGAGATGTTGTTCCTTGTTGGAACATGTTTACTTGTTTGGATATCACATTATCTCTTATTTAATTAATGCATCTATATACTTGGTAAAGGGTGGAAGGCTCGGCCTTATGCCTGGTGTTTTGTTCCACTCTTGCCGCCCGAGTTTCCATCATATCGGTGTTATGTTCCCGGATTTTGCGTTCCTTACGCGGTTGGGTTATAATGGGAACCCTTTGACAATTCACTTTGAATAAAACTCCTCCAGCAAGGCCCAACATTGGTTTTACCATTTGCCACCCAGCCTTTTTTCCCTTGGGTTAGGCCAGCCCAAGGGTCATCTTTATTTTAAACCCCCGGGCCAATGCTTGTCTAAGTGTTGGTCCAAACTAGAGCCCCTTGCAGCGCCACCTCAGGGAAACTCGAGGGCTGGTTTTAGTTGTACGGATTGCTTATCCGGTGTTTCCCTAAGAACGAGATATGTGCAGCTCCTATCGGGATGTCGGCGCATCGGCTGGTCTTGCTGGACTTGTTTTACCATTGTCGAGATGTCTTGTAACTGGGATTCCGAGTCTGATCGGGCCTTCCCGCTAGAAGGAAAATCCTTCGTTGACCATGAGTGCTTGTGATGGGCTAAGTTGGGACTCCCCTGTAGGGATTTGAACTTTCGAAAGCCGTGCCCGCGGTTATGGGCAGATGGGAATTTGCTAATGTACGGTTGTAGAAAACCTGAAGTTGACCTTAATTAAAATACATCAACCGCATGTGTAGCCATGATGGTATCTTCTCGGTGGAGTCCGGGAAGTGAACACGGTGTTGGAGTTATGCTTGACGTAGGTTGTTCTAGGATCACTTCTTGATCATAGTTGTTCGACCGTGCTTTTGCCTTCTCCTCTCGCTCTCTTTTGCGAATAGGTTAGCCACCATATATGCTAGTCGCTTGCTGCAGCTCCACCTCATACCTTTACCTTACCCATAAGCTTAAATAGTCTTGATCGCGAGGGTGTGAGATTCCTGAGTCCCCGTGACTCACAGATACTTCCAAAACCAGTTTGAAGGTGCCGATGTAACCGAGCAGGTGACGCAACCAAGCTCAAGGAGGAGCTCGATGAAGATCTTGTCCTTTGAGTTGTTTCGGTCTAGTTGATCAGTAGTGGAGCCCAGTCGGGACGATTGGGGATCTGTGTAGCTTTTGGGGTACACTACTAGGGAAAAGCCTATACACAGAATCTTACCAGCAGCGTGCTATAAAATCAGGCGCTGCTGGTAAGTAGCAGTAGCGCGGGCTATGGAAACTCGCTACTGAAACAAGTTTATCAGTAGCGCGCGCAATTCAAGCGGCACTACTTCTAAAATTCCCATGACGCCGACGAGAGGCCAGTTATAGCAGCAGCGCGTTAAAATAGACAGCGCTACTGCTACGTAACGTAGCAGCAGCGCATTCAGGCAACAATCGCTACAGCTAAATTAACTACAGATCTCACTAGCTAGCCTCATCCACAGATCACACTCACACACACTCACGGTCTCCTCCTCACCCCCCCCGCGCCGCCGGTCCTCCCCCGTCGCCCCTCCCCCGATCTGTGCCGCTGTGGCCTCACCCTCCTCCGTCCTCCCTCCACTCGCCGCTGGCCGCCCCCTCCTCGCTCCGCCTTCCACCTTGATCCGTCCTCCCTCCACTCGCCTCCGGCCGGCTCCTCCTCGCTCCGCCTTCCTCCTCCGTCCTACTATCTTCTCCCTCCTCGAGTCGCCCCTCCTTGTCCCTCCTCCCTGATACATTTTGATTTAGTAGGCTTTAATATGTAACATTTTGATTTAGTTGATTTAGTATGCTAGTGGATTTAGTATGCTAGTTGATTTAGTATGCTAGTTGATTTAGTCGATTTAGTTGATATGATTCAGTTGATTTAGTAGGCTAGTTGATTTAGTTGATTTAGAACATTTTGATTTAGTTTATTTAGTAGGCTAGTTGATTTAGTTGATTTAGTAGGCTAGTTGATTTAGAACATTTTGATTTAGTTGATTTAGTAAAATGGCGCCACCACCAGCACCACTATGTCGACTGTGCAAGTCAAGGTGCGCCAGCAGCCTTGCAACTGGCAAGCTGTTCGGCATCTACTTCCATCCGAGTTTTCGTCATGCGGCGGTAAGAAATTAGATGAAATGTAACAACTATTTTATTTTTAGTGTTGGCATTACTGCATTGTGTCATTTTGCTTTTCTTACATAGATCGTCCCATGCAATGTGAGGTTGAAATTCAACAAGATGACAGGAGACACTGTGACATTTGAGGCTCCTGGGGGGCCATACACTATGGAGGTCGAGAAAGGACGCAATATGTCGCAGATTGGAGGAGATGGATGGGCCCGTTTCCTCGCTCGCATGCGTCTTACTGGTGGTGAGTTGATCAGATTCTCCTTTAGAGCAGAAAGACCCAAGCTGGTTGTCATTTATATCAACCTGGTGGAAGATGATGAAGATGTCGAAGATGATGAAGATAATGATGACCCACTCAATGAAGATGATGAGAACCCAGTTCATGAAGCCATCATAGCTCAAAGAATGAGGCTGAGCGAGGAGGTGGTGTGCAACCTATGGGACATAATTCCGCCACGTGATGACTTTGTCGGGGTGCCATTCATGACCCGTCTGACAAGTACCATGGTCGATTGGCATGAAATGGTATGTTATACGTACTGCATGTAGTAATTTGATGATATATACATGTTGTATTGTTATACTTACAAATCTAGTCGATGATATACTTTAGTGTAGAGTCTGATCACATGCTTAGGCTATTTATTAATTGATATGTTTTTCTTATTCAGAGATTGCCAAAGAACCTATCTGTGAGTTGTGGTATCGAGCCTGATGAAGAAGGCTCAGTTGGACTACGCCTTACCGCAAGGGGCTCCGTCACCACATGTACTTACCGCATGGGCACAGATGGTCGCACACACTTGAACTCGGTTGGGTGGAAGAGATTCCTCGTTGGCAAGAATCTTCGTGCTGGACAGGCCATCCTAATTACTATCAGGAACACCCACCGCCCAGGCTTGAGGATGATGATCGTCATCGATATCATCTAGAACTACATATGTGTATGTGGCTATATCATCTAGAACTACATATGATGATCGTCGTTGATATCATGTAGAACTACATATGATGATCGTCATCGATATCATCTAGAACTAAATATGATGATTGTCGTCGATGTCACCTTGTACTGCTTGAGGATGCATGTTGAGTATATATGAAATTGTTATCTAGTACTCCCTCGGTTCCAAATTACTCGTCGTGGTTTGAGTTCAAATTTGAACTAAAACCACGACGAGTAATTTCAAACCGAGGGAGTACTACCTAGTATCTATAATGCTTCATGAAATTGATATCTAGTAGTACCTAGTATCTGGAAATTGCAGTTTATCGAAGCCGGAATGGGGAAATGGTGAAAGATATAACAATAGTGCTAGACCGGGAAATCTCTACAGCTAAGTAATAGCAGCGCGTTCCTGAAAAGCGCTGCTGCTATAGTCAATAGTGGTAGCGCGGGTACAGGCAGCGCTACTACTAAGAGTTAGCTGTAGCGCCTTATTGGTAGCGCGGGTACCCGCGCTGCTGATAGGCCTAAAACCCGCGCTGCTGCTAGTCTTTTCCCTAGTAGCGGTAGTCTTCTTTTATTCTGGTTCCGTAGTCTGACCTTGATTGTATCTGGTTGATGTAATGCTTTATTCTTGTAACTGTGTGAAGTGGCGATTTTAAGCCAACTATGTATCTCTTTCCCTTATGTATTACATGGGTTGTTTGTGAAGATTTCCTCACTTGCGACATTGCTTTCAATGCGGTTATGCCTCTAAGTCGTGCTTCGACACATGGGAGATATAGCCGCATCGAGGGCGTTACAACAAGCCTCGTGGTTCCGATAGGGAAACATGTCCCCCTTGTGGGAAAAACGATAATCACTGCCTCTATTTGGCTTGTATTTTTTCTAGAGGCAACATGGAATGAGATGATATCCATCCTGAAATTTAAAATTATACAGGGTTCGTTTGGCCTTTTTATACATTAATTGTGTTTCCTAGGCATTTAAAGTCCATAATTCAAATCTAAACTACAAATACATGTGTCCTTGAGTGCATGTTTAGGTCCCATGCAAGGAATGGGAATGTATTACAACCATATTGACGTCCTAGCTCATCCTCAAACATTTGGAATCTCGTTTTTTAAATCCTCATTGATCCAAAACTCACCACAAAATCATGAAAGTTGGCATGGTGTCACGTAATGGCTGATATATGTCGTGGTAAAACATTATCCAATTTGGGACAAGCTTTATTACAAACCTCTTACAAACCGGAGCCTCTCGCAAGAACCATCGTGGTTTTGGTAGGGAAACATGCCCCCTTGTTGGCGAAGCGATAGTCGCTCCCTCTTCTAGCATTGTATTTTCTTCTACACGCAACATGGAACAATGGGAGATTCACGCTGAACTTTGAAATTATTTAGGGTTTGTTTGTCCCTTTCTATATATTAATTGAGTTTTCTAGGCATTTAATGTCCATAAATCAAATCCAGACTACAAATACATGCTCCAGTGCACCAAAATGGCTAGAAAAATCATACATGTGTCATTGGGGTGCATGTTTAGGTCCCGTGCAAGGAATGAGGATGAATTCAACCCTCTCGACGTCCTGGCTCATCCTCAAACATTGCGAAGCTCACTTTTTAAATCCCGTAAATCCGAAACTCACCAGAAAATCATGAAACTTGGCATGGTGTCACGACATGGTACATATATGTCGTCGTAAAAAATTGTCCAATTTGGGCCAAGCTATATTACAAGACTCTTACAAACCGAATGCTCTCGCATCCCTCATGGTTCTGGTAGGGAAAGAAGCCCCTCTTTTGGGAGAAATGATAATCGCCGCCTCTTCTCGCCTTGTATTTTGTTTCCTACGGGCAACATAGAATAACAGAAGTGTCGTGTTGAAATTTGATACTGTTCAAGGTTCGTTTGGCCATTTTACATATTAATTGAGTTTTCTAGGCATTTAATGCAGTCCATAATTCAAATTTGAGTTACAAGCACATGCTCTAGTGAAGCAAAATGGGTGGAAAATCATACATGTGTCACTGGGTGCATGTTTAGGTTTTGCTGAAGGAATGGAAATGAATTACAAACGTCTCGTCATCCTAAAACATTGAGAATATTGTTTTTTTTTTAAATCCTAGTAAATAGCTGACACGTTACAAATGGACTCCTTTTGAAACAAATAGCTGACACGTTAATATCGCAAACTGTTGCATTATATGAATTGTTTGTGTTCCCATAACCATTTAAGTGCGGCTACGCATCCCAATTTTCTTATGGGATAGTACTACCTCGGTCCTTGTTCAGTGGTCGTCTTTGCATTTTGTGCCAAAATTTAACCATACTCACTGGCGTGCATGCAACTGTTTGATTAGATGGGACGCAAGAAGTCCGTTGTGCATGCTTGATGGGATGCGTGCGAGTAGTCTGCTGCGTGGGCTTGACAGGACGCATGCAACCTGTCCACCTCGCAGGCTCGTTGGGACACGTGCGAGCAGCCAAGGCCGTGCATGCTCACTAGTTAGCGAGCCCTTTGACCTCCATCCACCAGCCACCCGCCTCGCTCACAACTTCTCCATTAATGATGCCTGAGCCGCTTTTTAACAATCGGTTAATTAAAGCACCTGGACTGAGGGTGTTTGGTTGTGATCCCATGGCCCCGCTCAACATTAGCATTTTCTTGGTTCATGTTTTCAAATCGTATTTCGAACAATTTAAAATACCACATAGGGCAACGGATAATACGACAACAAATAAAATGGCAATGGATAATACGACGACAAATTTACAATGGCGCAGATAATAATTGTCTTACATATTCTGGATAATTTAAAATGCCACATGCGGCAAAGACCGGAAGACACAGGGGCAAGAGAAGAAGGAAATTGCAGACAACGATCTGGGTCGCTACTGTTTCTACTCATCGATGGATCGTTGGGCAACGACATCCTCTAGATCCTTCTTCAATTCCTCGTGACTTTGCTTGACAGCCGCCATGGATTCCTCCACCTCCAGCTCGCGTTCGATCTGGAGCTTCCTCAAGTCACCCATCAGTTCCTCGATGACCACTTTCAGTGTCATCCCCGAGGCACTGCTCTGCTCATGCAGCTTCTTCCAGCCGACGACCTCCTCCTTTGTCTCGGCAAGCGCCTTGAGGAGCTTTGCATTATCACCCATGAGTTGCTCGACGAGGCCGGTTGCCTTCTCAACCGAGGCATCTCTAATCTTGAGCAGCTTCATCAAGATGTCGACCAGCTCCTGCTACTTAATTAGGCCAGCGAGAATATCATCGTTGCTGGCCAAGGACTTCTGCACCGCCAGCTTGTTGCGATCGCCGACGCGGCGAGTGTGCTTGTGAGAGCCCTCATGTGCTGGTGAGAGCTCGTTCGAGGGCTCCGCATTGTCTTCAGGGCCTCTGACAATTCCTTCATCTTTGAGGGAATTAGAAAATGTGATCTATATATTGTGTATTTCTCTAAGGGTCCCTCATTCCAAAATTGTTTGCTTGCAAAAGCAACTGAAGGTTGGTTGTGGCACTGAAGTCTTGGTTATGCACGTATGAGGAATTTGCAGACCCTAGTGAAGAAAAATCATCTTCATGGCATTCCTGACGTAAAATTCGACAATGATCATCTTTGGGCTACATGTGAGGCTGATAAATTGGCCAAGGATCATCATTCATCAAAGACTGTTATGACCACAACAAGACCTCTGTAAATTCTTCATATGGATTTATTCGATCCTCAAAACTATGCAAGCTTCAATGGCAGTCATTATGGTCTGGTTATTGTTGATGATTTCTCTCAATATACTTGGGGCATTCTTTCTCGAAAAGACAAAACCCGCACCCAAGATATCTTCGAAAGTTTCGCCAAGAAGGGCCAGAATGAATATGATGTCCGAATTAAGCACGTCAGAAGTGACAATGGAACTGAGTTCAAAAATACTCGCATTGATGAATTTCTCGATGAAAATGGTGTTACTCATGAGTTCCCTGCAGCATAAACTCCCCAACAGAATGGAGTTGTTGAACAAAAGAATAGAACTCTCATTAAAATGGCGAGAACAATGCTCAATGAGTACAAAACTCCCATTTGCTTCTGGGCTGATGCTATTAACACTACTTTTCATGTTATCAATTTTTTTATCTTCACAAGTTCCTTAAGAAAACTTCATATGAGCTTATCACTGGCAAGAAACCAAATGTTTCTTATTTACATGTTTTAGGTGCACCTTGCTACATTCTTGATATGAATCATTCTTCCAAGTTTGCACCTAAGGTACATGAAGGTTTTCTTCTTGGTTATGGCTTGAACTCGCATACTTATCATGTCTATAACTTTTACCACGGGAAAGTTATGGAAACGACAAATGTGCGGTTTGATGAATCTAACAGCTCCCAAAAGTAGCACCTGCCAAATGTGATAGATGAACCACCGATTTCAGATACTATTCGGCAAGTGGCCATTGGGTGCGTCAAGATAGTTGAAGGAAATGCTCCTGAATCCTTTAATGATGGTGCCCCTATGGCTCGAAGCAAAACTTGTCAAGCCACTGCCGATCGAAGCAAATGCCACTTAGAATGCAAATGGCAATCAAATTCCAAATGCCGAACAAAATGGCAATTCTGAAGGGAATGGTGATACAAATGCTGATACTGATGAAAATGATAATAACCATCAAGATGAAAATCCTCATCCACGAGTGGCTAATCGAGTTGATCCTTCATTAATTCTCGATGAACTCGAGAATACAGGTTACTGACCCACAACTTGTTCACACACTCATTTAGCTAACTACTGTGAAGTTTCTCCTTTGTCTCACTGGCAGAACCAACCAAGTATGAAGAAGCCATGAATGATCCAGATTGGATGAATGCTATGCAAGAGGAGTTGGTGCAATTCGAACTGGATGATGTATGGGAACTGGTTGACAAACCGAATCCTAAGAAGCACAATATCATCAGCACAAAATGGATTTTTCGCAATAAGCATGATGAAAACGGCATTATGGTGAGAAACAAAGCATGTCTTGTTGCTCAAGGGTACACATAGGTAGAAGGTATTGATTTCGGTGGAACATATGCTCTTGTTGCACGCCTTGAGGCAATTCATATTCTTATCGCTTATGCAAATTACAATGATATCTTGCTTTATCAAATGGATGTGAAAAGTGCTTTCCTCAATGGTGAAATTGATGAGGAAGTATATGATAGATAGCCACCTGGCGTCGAACACCCGGAGTATCCTAACAAAGTTTTCAGGTTGAAAAAGGCTCTATATGGGCTGAAGCAAGCCCCTCGAGCATGGTATGACACCTTGAAGGAGTTTCTGCTCGACAAAGGGTTCAAGACAGGATCCACTGATCCAACACTTTTCACTCATGCTGTTGATAATCATCTATTCGTATGTCAAATCTATGTGGATGATATTATCTTCTGCCAATGCTTGCAGCTTAGAGTTCGGGAAAATGGTGTCCGTGAAATATCAAATGTCTATGATGGGTGAACTTAAGTTCTTTCTCGGGCTGCAAATTTGTCAACAAGCAAATGAAATTTTCATATCTCAGGAGAACTCAAAGAATGCTGAAGGAGTTCAAAATGCAAGATTTCAAAATGAAGGGCTAGAAAACTCCTATGCCCACGAATGGTAAGCTGGATGCAGATGTGTACGATAAGGATTACAATCAGAAGGCTTATCGTTTGATGATTGGTTCTCTTCTTTACCTATGTGCATCTAGACCTGGCATTATGTTGAGTGTTTGCATGTGTGCCCACTATCAAGCTACACCGAAAGAATCGCATCACCAAGCGGTTAAGCGTATTCTTAGATATTTGGCTCACACCCCCATGTTAGGTGTATGGTATCTTAAGGGAGCACAGTTTGATCTCGTTGGATATTCAGACTCAGATTACGCAGCTGACTTGGTTGACAAGAAATCTACTTTGGGGACATGCCATTTCCTCGGTAGATCATTGGTACGTTGGTTATCAAGGAAGCAAAATTGTGTATCACTTTCTAAGGCTGAAGCCGAAGATATTGCTGCTGGCGCTTGTTGCACTCAGTTATAGTGGATGAAGCAGACTCTGAAGGATTATGGCATCAAGGTCAAAAAGATTCCTCTATATTATGACAATGAGAGTGCTATCAAAATTGCACATAATCTAGTGCAACATTCTCGCACGAAGCATATTGCCATCAGACATCATTTCATTCGCGATCATGTTGCTCGAGAGGATATTGTCATCAGTCACGTCAAGACCGGAGACAATCTCGTTGATATTTTCACAAAGCCTCTCGATGAGAAAAGATTCTATGTGTGACAGTGTGAGCTAAATATCCTAGATTTCACAAACATGGAGTAAGCTAGACTCAGCACCCGTGCTAACACTTCCATATCATAGAAGGACTGGGTGCATAACACTCGAAAAGTTTGAAAATTTCAATGAAGTGAATTTTTGTTTCTAATTGTGAATACATTAATAAAGAACTAGACTATCCGGGTGCCACGATAATTGTGTGACACTCGCGGTCATATAGTTCTTATACGGTGGGTCACGCCACCACAATTTTTCTTTTGTTGAGTTTCTTTTGGAATGAAAATTTTTGTGTTTGTCTGAATACATTTCTCTGGTAGCTATCGGCTCGAGTGTTTGTGTTTCGTTGTCTAAGTGAAATGCCTAGGCCCCTATTTTTCGTCTGTTCTATCTCGTCCAATCTATGATGTTCCATTACAAATGCTCAATTTCATCTGGAACAAAACTTTATCTGGTGTCCTTGACCATGATTAAGGTTCGGTCCAAACATTAATTTATTTTGGCCAAAGCTATCCAAACATTTGGGGTTTCCTGCCCAAGTCAGGAACACGATCTTTTATGATGGTTGTCACGTGCAATCCATCAACTGCCACTCCATCCTTACCATTCAATCGCAATAGTCTCCAAGTAGTGGCCGTTCGATCGGATTCACCGCATGAGGTTATTTCCATTCGCATATAAAAACAGCACCGCCCTCTCTTCCTCATTCACTTCTCTTTCTCCACACCACAGTCTCCTCCGGAACCCTAGCACGAAAGATGCACCTTGAGGTTGACGCCGATGGCCCTTCGCCACTTCACTGCCAGAAAGTGATCACCGGGGTCCTTCCTCGCTGTCGCGAGACATCTTCTCCCCCTACCTCCGTAGCTGTTGCACGACACCAAGCTAGGGTATGTGCAGTTCGAACTCGGGCTTCCTTCCTTCCCGTTCGAGTTCGTCCATGTTTATTATTCTCTTATTTTACTGCATATCAAAGGGAAGAGGAAGGAGAGAATGAAAGGGGGCGAATCCCCTCTTTCCCTTCTCCCACTCGGCCTCCTTCCTTGGGGGGCGCCACCCCTTGTGGGCTGGTGTGCTCCCCTCTTATGGCCCATATGGCCCATATCTTTCCCCCGGGGGGTTCCGATAACCCCACTAGTACTTCGATAAATACCCGATACTACCCGAAACACTTCCGGTGTCCGAATACTATCATCCTATATATCAATCTTTATCTCTCGACCATTTCAAGACTCCTCATCATGACTGTGATCTCATACGGGACTCCGAACAACCTTCCATCACCAAATCACATAACTCATATAATATTAAATCGTCATCGAACGTTAAGTGTGCGGACCCTAGTCAATAACCAATAGCGGAAACTGGATGCTCATATTGGCTCCAACATATACTACGAAGATCTTTATCGGTCAAACCGTTATGACATCATACATTATTCCCTTTGTCATCGGTATGTTACTTGCCCGAGATTCGATCATCGGTACCCACACACCTAGTTTAATCTCATTACTGGCAAGTCTCTTTACTTGTTCCTTATTACATCTTCTTGTAACTAACTCATTAGTCACTTTGCCTGCAAGGCTTCTTATGACGTGCATTACCGAGAGGGCCCAAAGATACCTCTCTGATACTTGGAGTGACAAATCCTAATCTTGATCTATGCCGACCCGAAAAACACCTTCGGAGATACCTGTAGAGCATATTTATAATCACCCAGTTACATTGTGATGTTTGATAGCACACAAGGTATTCCTCCGGTATCCAGGAGTTGCATAATCTCATAGTCGAAGGAATATGTATTTGACATGAAGAAAGCAATAGCAATAAAACCGAACAATCATAATGCTAAGCTAATGAATGGGTCATATGCATCACATCATTCTCCTAATGATGTGATCCCGTTATCAAATGACAACTCATGTCCATTGTTAGGAAACCATAACCATCTTTGATCAACGAGGTAGTCATGTAGAGGTTCACTAGGGACATAGTGCCTGACTATGTATTCACACATGTATTAAGGTTTCTGATCAATACAATTCTAGCATGAATAATAAACATTTATCATGAATAAGGAAATATAAAATTACAACTTTATTATTGCCACTATGGCATATTTCCTTCAATTATATATCATGAGTGTGAATCATTATCTCGAATGACTGAAATCTGCTCTTTATATTTCAATGAATTGCAAGGGAATTTTATCTCATATCATTAGCCTTGCATATATCTAGGGGGAGTATATTTCACCATCGATCCAAGTAACACTAATTCACTATTATTCAAATTACTTTTCACTTATCTATCTTCACTTCGATGATTATCTGTTTTGTCAAAACATGTCCAAAAGGGGGAGATTGTTGGTGCAATGATAGGCCCCTTATGTTTTGGAGTTTGTTGAAACAACATGGGACTTATAAGTTTTCTAGTGCACACAGAGTAACAGGTCCCTACAGTGAAGTGAAGGTTATCACCGAAGATTATGATAAGCAGAGTGACCCCTCAAAAATTGCTGAAGTGAAGCAATTGGTTCAGTGTCTGTCCGAAGAAACTGACTGTGTCCAAGGAGATTGAAGACAAAGTAAAGACGTAGCATTTATTTCATTGTTCTTCTCATCTTTATTCAGTCATAGGAGCAACACACTATTAAGAGGGGTGTAGCATTCGAAACTTTGATTCTCTAATGCTAAACCCAAATCCTATGTAAGTTGTGAGAGAAATCTCTTTGTGTTCCGAGAAAATACTTGCCAGCAAGAGACTGAGATCTTCTTCGCTGCGAGAGATTTTTCTCAGACCGAGGAGTTAGCATTACTTGTTCCTCAAGTAATGTTACTATTGCTCCAAAATCCAACCGACGGTGCTACCGGCGATCAGCTGGAGTCCGAGTCGTCGTCTTCGGACTTGACGCTCGAGGACTCACCAGCGTCGTCCTCACCATCTGCATCCCCCTTGTCGTTGTCAGTCGAGGAGGAGCTTTTACTATTGCCCGAGATCTTCGGGTAGCACTCCATGCGAGTGCCTGAAGAGTCGAAGAACTTCAAGGAGAGCGTATGGGACTCCACCAACTTGAAGGGGAGAAGGTGCTCCTCCGCCAAGTAGTGAGTGTGCGGGAAGGATTTCCACCCGCGTGTAAGGTACATGATGTCATTCGCGAGAACCAGATGTTCACCCACACGGCGCCATTGAGGCAACCGTTCACACGCAGCCACATGCCGAGCGACTGGTCGGCCTCCATGATCCTAGCGAAGGGACGAGGGAGTTCTATTCGATTTTGCGGCGGGTCGCGCAGCTCCACAATGAACTCGAGCATTGTCTTCCCTGTGTGGCCCTCCATCGGTGACAGAGCAACAGGAGGTGGAGCGACGAGCACCCCGCCCCGGCCTCCCCAGCCACGAGCGCCATGTCGAACACAACCTCACCCTGCGGCCCCTCCCTGCGCACTGGAGCCAGCCTCCGTAGCCGCAGCCGAAGAAAGGGAGTGTCATCGAGGAGAAGCTCTCGCTGCAATGGCGGAAGCACAAGGCCGGCCTCTTCCTCTTGCCATGGTAGTGGCAGCGGCAGAAAGAAAGGAGGAGGGAGAGATCGATGAAAGTTGCCTCCCATGGTCCCCTCCTTTTATAGGAGAAGGTGCAGGGCAGGCTCTCCACTACCCTAGGGCAACCACCCCACTCCACCAATCCCATGTCCTGCATTTCTGGCAGGCGCTTTACTCCATCGGCCACCTCATCTCGCCATTCCGGCATCCTAGCTCCTCTGATCAAGGCACTATCACCATGACCGCCCTTCCGAACCAATCCC
>NC_041386.1:331858923-331860011 GCF_002162155.2 Triticum dicoccoides
AAGGAGCGATTGATGGCGGAGATGGCAGTTACTTCAAGCCACGCGGGGTCGTGGGCCTGCCTAGGATGGACCTGGTGGCAACTCTCGAATGTCCATGCCCCTGGTTTCTGGCACAAGCGGCAATGGCTGCCTAAACAACGAGGATACCAGAAGAAAACCGGGGGCTAGCTTGAGTTCGAATTAATGAAGAAGCAAAGAAGATTTCCAGACACAAACCTCATTTTGTTAGGCCAACACTGCTTGTCTGTGCAATGTTGGGGCCTCGCCCAACATTGCCCGGCACCACGTGTGGCGTAGGCCTGGGGGCTCCTGTCGGTGTGTTAATCATGGATGTGTAATACCCTGACTTATACACAGACAAGTAGTATCTCCCCCAGCAGACCAAAGTTTCCATTTAAGATTCTCATATTAAAGGAACATCTCTTTGAGGGATCGAACAACACATCAAAAAGACCAAGACAAAGCTACAAAGACGAAGCACTAGAATTAGCCCCTGCCGACAAAGCTAAGTCGGGAAGGTGAACGCCCGGCAAGCGCCAGACCCGACAAGGCTTCACCGAACAGTAGCACTCCACCTCATCGAGCAGGTAGTCGCCCATCGATGAGGTGTCGATCCCGCAGATGGTTTGGTAGGGCTCATCAGGCACGTGGCGGCTTGCTAGAGAGAGGATTATATTTATCGACACCCGTCCTAACGGCGTGTCAAGATAATAGACAGGCAGTTCAGCAAGCGGTACAGCAACCTTGCCAGGACTTCCCCTCCTCGCAAATCCAAGCGATGCATTTAATGCTTTTTGACTTAACTAGAAGATTTAGGTATGATAGCACTGTTGTTGTCTAATCATCATGTATGTCCCTTTTGCCACTGTGGTAACCCATTGAGCAATAAAAGGAGGCCCAATTCAAACTTTGCAAGGGTTCGAACCCATTCAAACCTGATTTTTTTTTAAAATATAACATTTTTATAGAAAATTCGGAAAGTATAGCACTGAATGGAAAAAATGGAAAGTATGACCCCGTCGGCCTCATGGAGGCAGAAGAGGGTCTTTTCTGCCTGTAGTTGGCCGAAAACGGTATTTCGGCCTGCA
>NC_041386.1:331860384-331869053 GCF_002162155.2 Triticum dicoccoides
GCCATCCCGCGGTCGAAACGCCCTTCGGCCACCTTTCTCTCTCTCGTTCTTCTCTGTGTAGCTCGCCACCCCGCGTTGATCTCCTCCACCCCCCCTGTTTTCACATCCAAGGCATGAAATTGACAGATCGTTTCAATCACCGATGGCCTACGGTGTTTTTTTGCTATGGGATAGTTATTTGAGCATTTGTGGAGGAGTCATGGTGGGATGGAGGAGGAGCGGATGGGAAGGAGGTGGTGGTGAGGAGGAGCAACAGGCGTGGAGGAGGAGGTGCGGATTGGGTTGCATCCGGAGTTGAACCTCAAGTCGTCGAGGGGGCAGCGGTTGTGCTGTCATTGTCCGGTGGTGAAAATACTCCACGAGGTGGCCGGTGGTGTTGAGTTGAAGAGAGGAGCAACAAACCGGGGACACACGTGTCAAAGGTATAACCATGTCCTCACAAATTTTCTCTGAGTTGTATTGTTTAATTAGTGCAGATAAGTCATATTGCAAATTGTAGTTTCAATTTGTATGTGGTGGCATTTTAGTGCATAGTTAGTGTAGCGTGTAATATTAGTGTTCATTGTGATTAATGAGAAGATGACAATGTCTGACAGGTGAAAATGTCTGAATCAGTAAATTTGACTATTTACTACGGCGCTGGTAATGTTTGATAAAATGAGTTGGGGTTTGATCTTAGCGAGTTTATAAATGGCGTAATGACACTAGCAAACCCGGACAGACTAGACATTAGACAGTTGAACTACTGGTTGACAACTAGTTTGGGCTCGATCCTGAAGTATGTTTCTTCAGTATTCATGCATTGTGGACCAAATCCTGTAAAAATGTTAAGTGGGAGTTGATGCTGATAGATAGGAGCCAAAATTGGTTGACGCTGTTAAGGCGTTGCCGAGACCGAATAATCCACCCATATGCCCTTGTGCAACCTCTGGCGAAGGAGGAGAATACCGTACAACTCCACAGGGGGTATGAACCCGGACATGGCAGTCAAGTGGCTAATGAGATTGATTTATCCAGTCACAGCCACCCGATGTGTATGCTAGCCAACCAGAGAAAGAGTCGGACTATCTGCCACACAATGTTTGTGGTCATGATACTGGGCAGAGTAGCCAGTCGATAATATTAGGTGGTTCGGGTTTTGCTGATGGGGATGAGCAAGGGGATGAAATGCAGAGGGGGATGGAGGAACAGGATGAGGATGGATTGGCGGAGGAGCTGGATTTTGAAAATTTTGAGGATGAAGTGGAGGTGGCAACTAGTCGCAACCGTTAATGCATTCAGTGCAGTCACTGATGCTTAGTGGTGGTGCTTCGTACTTTGAGGGCGACGGCGAGGATAATGACCAAGATGCAAACACTAATGACTTCCGGCAGATAGTGTTTCACACTCCACCACCACCACAGATGCAGGAGACACAGACAGTGACAGATGAGGTTTACTATGGTCATGGTTATCACGAGCCTCATCCACCCCCTCAGCGCTTATCGCCTTCCAGTCCTCGCCCGAGGAAGACCAATACTCGTCGTCGTCCCGGGCATTGATATGGTTATCTATGTATGAGTCATTATCTATGTTAGTTTCAGAGTATTCACAGCTATGAGTCAGTATTTATGTATGAGACATGCTTCAAGTATGTGTTACTATCGCACTTGCTTCTATCTGATCAGGAGACATATATTGTTTTATGTATGCGAGAGAGATATTACTATTAATTCACATTGTTATTCCAGTTACATTTCCAAAGAGACTACAACTGATAATTAAGATTCAAGTACATCTGAATTAAACAGTGTAGCTGAACTTAATAAATACATCTTACATACTAAAAAATGAAATTAAGATAGAACATAATGCCCAACAATAATACAGTACAAACTAATAATGCAAGTACATCTAAATTAAACGGTACAACTAAAATATAGCTTACATACTACATGAAGTCATCATCATCCTCCGTTGATGCAGCCCTCTTGCCCTCCGTCAATGCAGAACTCTTACCCTTGGACCATGCATAACTCTTGCCCTTCGACGATGTAGAACACAGAAGCAGCGGCATGAAGATATCATCTTCGTCCTCACTCTCATCAGTCCATAAAAATGGATTCTTTGCTGCAGTCCTTCTGAAAGTTTCACTCTTCGGCTCCACTACCTTCTTCCACCTTTCATGCAACCTAAGAAGTTATTTACATACCTCCTCATAGGTCCTTTCAGGCCACTCATACCTACGTAATCCATGAGCTAACTCATTCATTATGGTGTCACTACTGGTGAGTTCATCCCATGGAACTATCTTATTGTCCATCCTGATATCGGTGGCTAGCCTCAAAATACATCTTCTCATCCCAGGGGAAAAACTACGATCGAAAGGATAATGGGACATCTCGACTACACTACACTGGACTGCTTATCCACTTCTGTATGAAGGGGGTTTTATAGGTAGAGAGGAGAAAATGGCGGGAAAGAAGGACTACGGTATGGCGGGAACATATGGCGCGAAGGGGTTGGCGGGAAACGGGTGGCGGGAAAATATTGAGGGGAAAGGGTTGCGTTAAAATATATATTTTCAATGTCTAAGATGGGCAATGGTTGCACAGTATTTATATGCGATTTTAAAAAAAAATACATTTCAGCCTAACGTAAGTCGAAGAGTTGAGCCATGCAACTTCGGCCAACCGTTACCGGGAAAAGGTGGGCCCAAGGGACTTTTCGGCCTACTCCTGACCAAAAAGGACTTTTCGGCCTACTGCTGACCAAAAAGGTCTTTTCGGGCCAGGTACGCACCTCTTCGACCAAGGCATGGCTAACAAGTCCATTTCGGCCAAGAGGAGGCCGAAAACACCCTTTTCGGCCCACGTGTGGCCGACAGGGTACTTGTTTTGATTTTTTTCTCCACATCATGCTATAGTTTCCGAATTTGCTATAAAATACGTCATATTTTTGAAAAAAAATCTTCAAACCCCACGCACACATGCACGTTTAGCTTCTATCACCTTGCCCCTTGTCGGGGAGAGTGCTCCTTGTGTTTGTGCTTCCACCCACATCCAATACATAAGAGAAGAAGTAGGGTTTTACACTTCTCAGCGGCCTGAACCTGGGTAACATTGCTGCATCCTCCAGGGTTCCCGCTCTTTGTGTTTGTTGTGCTCCCCTCGTTGAACCATAAAGGTGCCCAGCGGACCCATAGATAGCCGACTCACACCGGCACCAAGGTAGAAGCAACATGGGAGCATGAAGACAACCTCAGATCCGAGTTTCCGTATCTGTTTAGCACCTAGCATAGGAATCTCAGGGATGAGATTCTTTTAAGGGGGTAGGTCTGTCACACCCTGATTTTCATACCTCATTACCTAAGTTATTAAAGAACGAATATTTGGTCCAACAAAAAGTTTTGAGTTGACTTCATCTTTGTTTGATTTGAATTTTTGCTTGCTATTTTCAAGTGCACTTGTAAATCATATAAATCCTCCAACACTTATACTTCCTTCCCATACTCCAAAACTTTGCCCAATGATCATGCCATGTGTATAGGACAGAAAAGTATTTTTATCTAAAAATAATTTGGCCAAAAAGCATTTTCCAAATTAGGTGTTCCAAAAACCCTTGAGTTAAGGCTTGAATTACACGTACTTAATTATGTTGAGAAAGATCTTTCAAAATTTATATTTGAATGCTATTAGCCATAGGAATCCCTGAAACCATAGAAATATTATTTTAAAAGTTATTTTTCTATTTTATTTAAAGGCTTTTTCTTGAGTCCAAAAATGGTCTTTAATAGGTTTAAATTATTTTAATGTGCCAAAAATATTTGAGAAAATTCAGGGAGACTCCTTGCACATGTAATATCCATATATAAGAGTTTCAACACATGGACATGTTCAAAATATTGGACATATCTCTCAAAACCCCTTTCTGAATATTTCAAGCTTTTGAAATATTTACAAAGGAAAGTTTCTCCATAAATTCCAAGAAAATTCTATCATGTCACAATTGCCCTAATTGATGATCTTGCCAAGTATCATGTCATGGAGAACCAGATAACCCCATCATAACCTCTGAAAACCCCCTCTTCTAATTTCCATGTTTGAATAGCTTTTCACTATAGAGTTTGTCCAAATGAGCTCAAATTTGGTGCACCATCTCAAATCCATCCCCGACCCACTCTTTTTAATTCTCAAGGTCAATGGATTCCTCTAGCTACCATAACTCATGACCAAACACCGTCTGCCTTATTCTAGTGATCAATGATTGGAGCACGAGATGAATTCTCCATGGGCTAATTTTTTACTAGACCTGCCACTAGTCACCCTCTACCTCCAGGAAAATCTGCAAGCCCATAGCTCCATTATTGGGGGTGAAAAACTCACTTTACCTCTCTAGATAACCATTGTTCACCTCTCTCTCCACCTCCCTCTCATCCAATGGCGACATTGTTTACACACACCAAAACCCCCAGACACTAGAGTACATGCCCATAAAACAACTAAAACGCCATGGCATGCCATGGACGCCCGCTGGAGCATGCTATAGTGCAATCTCACATTGTAGCTCACCCATTCCGATGCTCCCGACCACCTCGGCTCTCCCATGTGTGCCTGTCGAGGCCTCTCGACGTCTTCAACACACTAGCATATCGGGCCCCTCCTCCCTCTCTCTCTTGTGCCCACCCCACGCGTGCCCGAGCGCCATCCGAGCTCCACCACTCAGTGCCCTCGCGAGCCCCCCCCCCCGAGATCACCAACACCACAAAGCACCATTAGCTCCCTCCCTTGGACGCTCGAGTCATTCCAGTGGCCACCCATGGACTATTTCCATGTTGAGCTTTAGCCAGCCTGTATAAGGCCACCTTGAGCTCCACTCTCCACTACACTCGCCCTCTTCCACTCCCAATCGACCACCTACACCACATGTTCTCCCCAGGAGTGCCGGGGCTCGAGATCAAGCTCGAGCTCTGCCATCTTGGCTTGCCTCCGTCCACACGCTACGGGCCTCCTCCGCGCCCTATTCTTTCATGATCTAGAACGTCCTCACCTAACTGAAAATTTCCTCCATGTTTCCCCCATCGATTGCAGTTGGAAATGACTGGAGGGACCACCTCGCATAGCACTGCCGCTCGGCATCCTCGTTGCCGGTGAACCACTGTAGCCCGGCGGCCCGCTCCTGCACCCCTCGAACCGCGACAACACCCTGAACCCGTTGGTGTTGGCCACTCCTCCCATCATGCCCTGCATCGCCACCGACGAGCACACCGACCCCTCTGTCGTGAGGTTAGAAATGATAGGAAGGGCCCGCCTTTCATCCTCACCTCTCTCTCCCTTCCTCTCTCTCCTATTGGCGACTGGGCCCCTCCCATCAGATTTGAATGAGGCGCACGCGCCAGTTCGGCCAGACCTCTTTCGCCTCTGAGCCGGCTCGGCTTGCTCAATTTGGCCCACAGCAACGATGTTGTTTTTCTTTTTCTCATTATCAGAAACTTCAGCATATTCGACAAGACTAAGGACTTGTCTCACTGCAATAATTCCAATTCCTATATTCTTCATAAATCATGCTCTATTTAATAGGCTATAGTGAATATTTTTACTAAGTGAAAGTGCTAGTCATGTCTTTGAAACTGGCAATGTCTTCAAATACAGGAAACTAAAACAGTAACTAAACAGGATGTAGTGTAAGATAAACTACACTGGTCCTGCAAAGATGTCAAAGTATAGTACAAGTGATGCACGAAGACAAGTAGTAGCTAGGTAGGACAGATCAGATTTGCAAGATAGTGTGAAGACAAATATGCAATGAGCATGTCTCCACACAATGTCTTTGAACAGAACATGCATGCGAAGACTTCACGAAGCTAAACTATAAGTAAAGGAATGAAGTGATAGAACTAGTTGCTCGATGAAGACAAGGATTTGGTAGACCAGTTCCAGCTGCTATGACAACTGTACATCTGGTTAGGGAGGCTAAGATTGAACTCATTAGACCACGTCTTCACCTTATTACCCTCTAGCCAAGGCCTGCAGATCTCGTTCAATCAATGAGGTAAGTATTCAAGGTAGACTTCCAAACCTTCACAGACCTCATTCACCGGCAATCTGCAATGACTCTTCGATGCTCAGAACACAAAACCGACTGGAAGATAACATTCTTCAAGTGTAATAAGTATTCAGTTCATGCGGAACAGAAAGGCTTGAGTGATGCTCAAAAATCTCTGGGCTCTGGGTGTTTTGGGTTTTTCCTTGCAAGGATTCTCACTCAAAGGCTTCAGAGGTGGGTTCTTCTCAAATGACAAAAGCCATGCACGAACTCGGAGCAGCCACCAATTTATGGTGGAGGGGTGGGCTATTTATAGCCAGCGGCAACCCGACATGATATGTCCAAATTGACCCTAGGTCGATGGAAAACCAACATGTGTCCAATAGTCAGATTTCAAACACACGTGGAATCTTGACTTGGACTCCAAGTAAAGCTGACTCAACCAACTTTGCAAGAGATTTTCTCTCATTGTGTTCAGTCGAAGACCTAGGATTTTAGGTTGAGTATCACATCAGTTTTCTGACATTTTTTACCTCAACCCCACTCAACAGTTCAATGGTTCCTATGACTCAGGAAAGAGGAAAATGAAACTACCAAAAGACTATGCCTTCAAGTGAATGTCTTCATGTGTCATTATGTTCAACATGAATGTCTTTGTGCACAACCAATGTCATCATAAATTTATAGGGTCATCTCCGATGGGTAAACTGAATCAATAGGGACTTCTACCTGTTTTCTCCTGTGAATCTCACAAACACATCACTCCCTCAACCAAGATTGTCGTCAATACTCCAAAACCAACTAGGGATGGCACTAGATGCACTTAAAATCTTCCCCTTTTAGTGATTGATGACCAACTGGTTGAAGGTTTTGTCGGTGCATTAGACATGGATGTCTAATACCCTGACATATGCACAGACAAGTTGTAGCTCTCCGGCCAAAGGAACGCCTTAATAAAAAATTAGGTCAAAATAAGCAACTCTATGAGAGATAAAGGAGCGCATCAAGAAAACCAAGGCAAATTGAAGGAAGAAGCACCAGAAATGGCCATCACCGGCAAGCTCGAGCTAGCAAGACGAAAGCCTGGTGAGCCCCGCGGCAAGAAGATCCCCGCCAGCCACCAGCGCTCCACCCCATCATATAGTTGATAGCCATCCGGTGAGGTGTCGAGCCCATAGGCGGTGTGGTGGAGCTCGCATGCACATGTCAGCTCGCCAGGGAGCGAATTACCTTTGTCGACACCTGTCCCAATGGCATGTCAAGCTATTAAGAGGTAGATGAGCAAGCGGTGCGGCAACCTTGCTGGGACTCCTCCTTGTTGCGACACCTAGCGATACATTAAGTTCATTTTGTCCTAACTAGTAGAGTTAGGTATGATAGTTCTGTTCTATCTAATCACCATCTAAAGACCCTTTTGCCACTGTGGTAACCCCTTGAGCTCTAAAAGGACGGCCATAGCAAACTTTACAAGGGTTTGAACCCATTGTAACCTCAAGCCTACGTGCCCGTGTAGCTTCTTTTTCCTAGCACCTTACTAGGGGAGAGCGCTCCATGCACCTATCCATACACACACCCAATACAACCAAGCAGGAGTAGGGTTTTACGCTTCTCAGCGGCCCGAACATGGGTAAATCTCGTCGCGCCCCTTGTTGCCATCGCTCTTCGCACTAAGTGATCCCCCTTGCCGAACCAAAAGGGGCAACCTTGTCCCATAGATCTCCGCCACCATGCTAACATCTTTGGCGCACCAAGTTGGGGGAAGCATTGGTGTGAACCAAGACAGCAAGTGACGCATCGATTTCTTTGAGTTCTTCATCATCATCACCACCCATGGCACCCAAGAAGAAGGGATCATTGGCTCCTAGACCTTCCATGTCCAAGCTCCCAT
This sequence comes from Triticum dicoccoides, assembly GCF_002162155.2. Classification (NCBI taxonomy): domain Eukaryota; kingdom Viridiplantae; phylum Streptophyta; class Magnoliopsida; order Poales; family Poaceae; genus Triticum; species Triticum dicoccoides. The sequence goes on from NC_041386.1 coordinate 331,868,297, forward strand.
CGCACTTGTCTGCGGGTGGCGCAAGCGGCGCCGTCACCGCGGATGGTGCGAACGTTACTGCCGGCACGACCAATGTAAGCGTCGTGGTCGCCGTGCCCACCACAGGAGCGGGCGCTGGAGACACTAGGGCGGACATCTATTTTGACACTCTAGCAAAACCAACGATCATGGCGCGGGTGACGCGGGTTCTCAACCCCTGTCTCCTCAACGCGTCAGCGAGCGTAGCCACCAGAGCGATCCCGTTTGGTCGGGCACGAGTCACAACCCTCCTGCTGCGACGATAGCAACGGCGACGAGGGGAACAACACTATGACACACACCTCACCCGTCGAGAGATGGGCTCGATGTGACGCCGAGCGGTGCCATTGTGCCTCCACAGTAGTGCCCGCGTGGCAAGTCACCTATTGTTCAAGCCCAAGATCTGCAAATGTCACCCCTGCCACGCCATCTTACCGCAACCCTTGCAGTTGGTCAACAAGATTGCAATGGATCTCCTACTGGCTTTGCCAGGAGTCAAGCAACGTCGTGATCTTCGCGTTCCGACATGTCGTTGACAGCGACAGAAGCGATGGCATGGGCCCAGATGCTACTGGATTTCCCTCCGGTAGCTGACAAGATGGATGAGTGGAGGGCCACCATCTGGAGTTTCAATGAGTTTGCTGAAGCAAACAAATCCCAATTGGCAGAGCCGTCACGGCGCCCGTCGACCATACTAGTGGCCCAAGCTGATGCCTCTGTGGCAGGCGGTGCACCCACG